>NC_141147.1:79318658-79471626 GCF_053477565.2 Lygodium microphyllum | reverse complement strand
GGCTAGACATCAAGATTTTTTGGGAGACCTATGAGAATATCAAAGAGTGCTATTGGTGGAGAGGCACGTACAAAGATATCTCACAGTTTGTTAAGACATGCCCTGATTGTCAATTGTTTTCTTTAGTGAGACATAAAGATGAGCTTTATCCTACCCACCTACTATCTATTCATTATAAGTGGGTTTTTGATTTGATTACTATGCATGTTGGTTTATGGCAAATGTGTTATATTGTTTTGGCATGAGAAGATCTCACAAATCAAGTGAAAGGAAGAGCTTTATAGATGAAATCTACTTCAATGGTTTGTAAGTTTTTGTTGGAAGATGTTATTTTTAGATATGGATATATTGGAAACATTACTACAAATAGAGGTAAGTTGGATGCTGATGAGGCTAGGGATTTTTTCTCTTGCCTTGGAATTAAACTTGCTTTGACTTCGGTATATAATCCAGAAGGCAATGGGAAAATGGAAAGAGACCATCCACTAATTGTGAAAGCCTTGGCCAAAGCATGTGGTGGGGGATGGCGGGTCAAGGAGTGGCCTAGGTTGTTGCCTTATGCCTTATGGGATGATCCCACTACTCACAGTGTGACTAGAGGTTATTTGCCAGCTGAGTTTGATGTATGGAAAGAAGCCAGTCATGCCTAGTGAAACTTGCACACTTACTTGGAGTGCTTTAGCCTGAGAATAACTTTTAGCTCTTCGTATTCATTAGATGGAAAAAAGACCTCAAGATATTGAGAGAGCAATTCAAAAGCTCAAAGAGGCTAGGATTCACAACAAAGATCACTTTGATAAGAGACACAGACTGAGACCTAAAGAGATTAAGGAAGGAGAATGGGTGTTGGTCTATGACAGTAGTCTAGACAACCAATATAGTGCTATCCGCAAGGTTTCGAGATGATGGTTTGGGCCCTATTTGGTGCAGCATGTCCATGACAATGCTACATATTCCTCCTTGGCAGAGCTTGATGGTACAGCCTTGTGGGTTTTGATTACACATAAGAGAATCAAACTATTCAAGAGAAGAGATGGTATAGACTATGCAGTTGAGGAGTTGGATGATGCGATTTATGATGGACTTGAGCCAAGAGATGACGAAGATAAAGATGTGGACATTGCAGATGCTTTTACAGAAGATTAGAAGATTGCATTGACCATCGAGCTTGGCAGTGAAGAGGATAGATAGTTGTGGCCCATCCGGAGGATGTGTAGGTTTGGAGGGGGCCAATCTCGTGACATTGTGCATCCACCATTGTAAATCTTAAGGGCAGAGTTTTTCGCCAAGAAATTGATTACATTAATCAATGTCATTAGGAATTTAATTTTCATTGTGTGTATCTTTTGTGTTTACATTTGCATGATACACGAGCACCTGTAGTTAGGCTATGCACAATTTCTTAAATGCACTCATAATTTCTCATAAGCATCGCTCCATTGATTGCATAGCATGGATTTTAAATTGCAAACCGCATGAATGATTGGGCACGAAATCTTTTTTTTCAAAATCATATTTTTGTTAGGACACTGCTATCATGTGAATTTGAGGATAAGGCATGAAAACACTTGATATGATAATTCTCTTTTGAACTTTGAGCACAAAGTGGGTTTACATTATGTGGCTTTAATAATTGGTTTGAGTTAAGTACCCTGACATTATATAGGTCTTGTAATGATTGATAGTAAGGTTCCAACTTGGTCAAAAGATAAGAATGCACCTTTGTGCCTATGAGATGCCTCATGCTTATGATCATTGGACAAAGGAAAAGAAAAAGATATATGTAAATCTTTTTGGTATGTATTCTTGGAGAAGGGTGGATAGCTATTCTTAAGAAGAAGGGATTTGTTTAGGAAATATGCTTTGCTTTTTGGAGGAGTTGGCAACTGCATGATATACAAAAGGTTGTGCCAGGACTCTCATGGCAAAAGAGTGTCGTCATTTTGGGCAAGGAACCAACTTTTTAGGGGATAATGTTGTTCTTACGATAGATCCAAAGCCCCAATTACGTTGGACTGATGAGCTTCATGAGCAGTTTGTTGATGCAGTTAATCAACTTTGAGGACGTAATAAGGCTACCCCTAAATCTGTGATGCAAGTTATGAATGTCAAAAATACCTCATTTTGTACCACTTGAAGAGTCATCTTCAGAAATATCGAGTAGGAAAGTATGGACAAAAAGATCTGAACGAGGGTGGCAGTCTACTCATAAGGAAAATAAAAGCATCAAAACATGAAAACAAGGCGGCCCTCTTCTTCCACCTGATAAACCTTTCCACGATAAATTAAGGAGAGCATAGCAAGGCATCATCATTGACGTTATAAAGCAATGATTTCTAGAGATTTTTTTGTAGGAAAGCCATGAGCTTTAATTGGAGTGGTGGCATTGATTATAAAAGGAGGGAAGAGTGAGCATATCGAGCAGGGGGGAAGACACAGACAAAGAAGGTGACGAATCTGAAGATGCAATGAAAGAAGCAGTAGTTGTAGATGATGACGAAAAGACAACATCAAGCTCTATAGAAGGAAGGCAAACGAAGTTGCAGCAATAGCGACGGCTGAAGGTGATGATGAGGCCGCAACGAGGCCAAAGACGAAGCTGAAACGAATGAAGCAAAAGATGAAGGTAACGAAGCAGAAGACAAAGTCAAAGGTGACGAAGAAGAAGACGAAGACAAAGGAGAGAATGGAGTGCAGTGAGGCTCACCAAGCAATCCATCGAGCTCTTCCGCGCGCAGCCAGTTCGGACTCGCTATTGCATGAAGTACCGGCATTATGACACAAGCTCAAACTACCATTGTATGATTGGTACTTTGTACCTTTTATGCGTAAGTGTGTCAGCCATGACCAAGGCATTACTACTTTCCAATGCATTGGGACAGGCATTGTATTTATTTGCCATCACGCCATCTTCCTATCTCAAAAACCTTCCAAGTTCCAATCTTATGTTCAAACGAGTAACATCTTCCATCAAATATTATTAACACTCATTTCCTCCTGTGATTTGTATTCTTATATTTAAAAAATGGAATTTATGTCGTATCTTAAAAAGTGCGAAGGTGCCCCTCAATGAGTACGAGTTCCCAGCAAACAAGATTGCTAATGAGCAATTACTTCTGGAAAAACTGATTGAAGACTATTATCTTCATCATTAAGTCTTATTTCAAGGTGTTACATTGTGAGCTTTATCTCTGAAGAAGGTGTTCTAAAGAAATATTGTGACGACATCAAGGAAAAGGTTTTTCCTGCTTTGGGACCTTATTATTTGGAAGTTTCATCACTTCAGTTTTTCCCTCTTTCATGCATAACCATGGCAAATTACCCTCTCTCATAAGCAAGGAGCTTTGAATATCTTTCGTGAAAGATACATGAAACTTATTCTTTGAATGCATGAAATCAAGAATTTGGTGAATTATTGTGAAGATGGGAAACCTTGATTCCCATCATTTGTATTTCGATCGATTGTGAGTCCTAACTATTTTGTATTGAATTGAGTACTCATTATTCCCATCTCGCAAAGCGTCCTTGCGGCGAGTGACTTCATGAACCCCTGCGCGGATTCTGTGCGACAAGGAATGCTCAAGTAGAGAGGTTTTCTAGAAGATTTTAGAACATCCTAGAAAATGTCTCCATCCTCGCTTATGTCATCATTGTATCAATATGCCATGTGTCGACATGTATGTCATGCCATGTGGCATTCTTTTCTAATGACATGCATTTTCCTTAACCTCCCTATACTATAGTATAAATAGGGGCCATGGATTACAAGCCCTTGAGTCTTGCCAACACTAGTTGTGAGGCTCCTAAGAGGTAAGTTATCTTCCAATTCTTGTCTTATTCTAATCTTGTATTATATTGAGTCTTTTCTTGTAATCAAGCCACACTCTTGTGAGTATTCTCTTGTAATTGAGTTCTCTTATAATCGAGCTATTTTGCATTCAAGTTCTAGTTCAATTTATCTTTCAAGTTCTTGTCTTGTACGTTGTTAGAGAAATCTTATCACTCTTGAAGAGCACTTATTGTGCCCATAATAGTTTGGCAGGACTCTATCTTGCCTAGTCATGATGGTAGGTATTGTTGCTTCTTTACAAATGATCTAGTAGCAAATCCAAGAGCTTCAAGAAAGTAACACAAGGCTACAAGTAGAGCAACCACAAGCTTTGGCCTTAGTTATGCAAAATCTACAATGGCAACTTTAAGAAATCAAAAGATGAGCCTATATCAAGCCAGGGGTCCATCAACTACTATTGACTTCCTTCATGATCAAGATAAGAAAGAACCAAAGGTGAGTCTTCCAAAGAAATTTGATAGCACAAGGTCAAAATTTGGAGATTTTTTCTATGGGGTATGATTATTTATACACATACAACTAGATCATTATCCAAATGATACTTCTTAGGTCGGCCTCTTAGAAACTCTTCTCTCAGGCATAGCTCTCTCTTGGTTTGCCCCATTGCTTGAGAACGAATCCCCATCTCTATATAATTTAGAGGCCTTCATACAATATATTTTTTCCATATTTGGAGAAGTAGATAGAGCAAGAGTAGCTAAAACAAAGATTAGATATCTACGCGCCAAGGGTCGAGGCCTACCTCCATCTATGCATCTGAATCTCCAAAACTCACATGTGATTTAACATGGCATGAGGATTATTTATTAATCAATTCCATTGGGGATTGAAACATGATGTTAAACACCTTTTGCCCACTATGCCAAAGGTGCATACACTTGATGAATATATCCCTCAAGAAATTGAATGTGACAACTACATATTTGAGAGAAGACAAGAAAGAGGTTGAGGAACCATCTTGAATTCAAGCAAGAGGAAGACTTTTCAAGACCCAACCAACCAAGAACACCAAGTATCTGAGGCAGAGCTTATAAAAATTGATATGACATGGTTCAGGCCATTGAGAGCTCAAGAAAAACAAAGGTGAAACATTAATGGATTATGCATGTGTTGTAGCTAGTCAGGACACATTGCGATATAGTACCCTAACAAAGGAAGGATGAGAATTTATGGTGCCATACTCTATCATTACCGAAAAACATTGGCGTCCAATCTCAATAGAGACCATATGGCTAGACAAAGCTTCAAGAAATCCAAAAGAATATCTCTTTCTATTTGCAAATTCAATATTTAGCTTTATGTTACAAATAAAGATTCACCTAGAGACAAGATAGATACATGGACAAGCGTTGTTAAACTCTAGAGCCATAATATGCTTCATGGATGAGATATTTGTAGAGCAACATGATATATAGCTTCTAAGAAAAGGAAAGCCAATATGTATAGAAGTAATTGGTGGCCAACCTCTTGCTTTGGGATATTGCACGTATAAGAATCAACCCATAAAAGTTAGCCTAAGGAGTTTGGTATCAGATATGGCCTTCAACAACATCCATTGTTTAAATATTCACATTGTTATTGGGCTACCCTCGCTAGAATTACATAACCTCGACATCAATCTGAGGTGTAGAAGAGTCAAATCAATGCTAGTACAAAATAAGAAAATGAAGAATTTGCAACCAATATACATTGGGTAAAGGTATTCATGCATCAAGCAAATATGCAATTCCAATGGAGAAACCAAAGGACAAAACCTTGGACACACTCCTAGCTTAATATGTATAAATCAAGGATGTGTTTGAAAGAAAGAACATAGATATGCCATCGGAATACCAACCTTATGATTATGCAACAAATTTATAAAGAAAGAGCTCAACCCTTTTGGCCACATCTATAAGTTGTCACTAGATGAATTAGCAGAGCTCAAGAAATATGTTGATTAAAATCTTGCCAAGGGATTCATATATCATTCAAAATCTCTAGAAAGGGTGCTCTAATTATATTCGTGAAGAAAAAAGATAGATTCCTCTGTATGTGCATGGATTATAAAGGGCTCAATAAGATTACTATCAAGAAATGCTACCCTCTTCCTTGGATTCTAAAACTCCTTGAACAACTCGGGAAAGAAAAACTATTCACCAAGATAGATCTTCATGGCCCTTATAATCTTGTTAGGATAAAGGAAGGTGATGAGTGGAAGATGGATTTTTCCACAAGGTATGGGCATTTTGAATATGTTGTCATGTCCTTTGGCCTCGTGAATGCTCTAATATTTTTCGAACATATGATGAATGACATCTTTCAAAAATACTTGGAAAATTTTATTATGATCTATTTGGATAACATCTTCATCTTTTCCACGAACCAAGATAAAGCATGAGCATTAGTCAAAAATAGTCTTAAATAAATTATGAGAGGTAGCTTTGTATACAAAACTAGTTAAAATAGTTATTTTTATCAAACTAAAATTGAGTTTTTGGGATACATTAATTCTGAGAAATGAATTTTTATGGATCCTAAGAAGGCACATATTATTCTAAAATGGGAGATTCCTTTATTTTTGTGAGATGTTCAATTATTCTTGGAATCTGTAAATTTTTTTCGAATCTTTATCAAGGGTTACTTTGATATTGTTGCCCCTCTAACCAACCTAACTAGAAAGGATAAGTTTGTATGGGATCAAAAGACTGAACAATCTTTTCAAATATTAAAGCAAGCCTTTACCCTAGCACCCATACTTATCCTATAGATTCATTGAAGCTCTTTATTATGGAGACGAATGCCTTAGATTTTGGACTTGGAGTTTTTATCCCAAATTGGTGATCAAGGACTTTGTGTGTTCTTGTGACATGTGCAATTGAGCTAAAGTCCCTTGTCATTGACCTCATAGCCTTCTTCAACCATTACTTATTCCAAGTAAGCCATGGTCATCCTTATCGCTCGACTTTATTGTTCAACTACCTTCTTCCAAAGGGTATGATTCTATCGTGATAGCGATTGATTGATTCATAAAAAACAAACATTTTATCCTAACAATCAAGGGTTTCAAGAATAGAAGGGATGGCAAGGCTCTTTCTTGAACATGTGTATTAGCACCATGTATTACCTGATAATACCGTATGTGTCGCAACCCCTAGTTTATGTTTGGGTTTTGGAGAAGCCCCTTTAAACTTCTAAGAGAACAAGTGAATCTTTCTTCAGCCAATCATCCACAGAGTGATGGATAAATAGAATGAGTGAATCAAGTCTTGGAGCAATACTTTAGATCCATGTGCCTCCACTCAATTCCCACCATTCTTTGCTAATTATGGTTAATATCCAAGTATAAATCATATAAGATCACATGAGAAGAGCTCAATTGGTACAAACTTAGCTCAACACCTCTTTAATATTTATAAAGAATTGTAAGCACACATCAAACAAGCTCTCAAAGAGAAATATAAAAAAGGTGTAGATAAGCTTTGTATGCAATATCTATCATAAAAAATTGGACATCAAGTTTGATTTCTTCAGTTTGATCTACGTTCTTCTCATCCCTCTCAAAACTAGATTATTAATGACTTGGGCCTTTCAAGATTCAAGTAAATCTAGTCACCTATCATCTCAAACTTCCCCAATCCATGAAAGTCCATCTTGTATTCCATGTTTTAGTCTCAGAGCCGCGTTATACATCTAATATTCTCGGAAGAATACAAAAGCCATCACCTTGGATCATAATTGAAGGTCACCAAGTATATGTAGTAGGCAGAATCCTGGATTTGAGAATTTCAAGAGGTAGATTACAATATATTATCCATTGGAAGAGCTATGATGCAAGTGAATGAACATGGAAACTAACTTCACATATTCACAGAGCTCTTATTAAGGTTTACAAATTTTATCTTCAACACCCAAGTAAGCCAAGGCTTATTTAAAAGCATACCACTTCCCATCGTGGAACTCTATGCTAGAAGGAGGGGGAAGGGGATAGTGTAATGGGTACTCAAGCAACAACAGTCCCTAGTTCTATGAAGATTCTAGAATATTTTTAAAAAATGTAGAAGATATCTACATCATCGCTTGTATCATGATTGATGTCAACATGCAATGGGTTAGTATGCCTAAAGTATAAATAGGGGTCATGGGCTACATGGCCTCCAATCTAGCCAACTCTAGTTGGGAGGCTCCTACAAGGTAAGTCCTCTTCCAATTTTAGTTTGTCTTGTAATCAAGCCATGCTCTTGTGTGAGCATTGTCTTGTAATCAAGGTAAAAATTAAGGAACCACTAAGACTTTTACTTTGTAGATAAATGGGCAAATGTTTGATTGATCTTGGTAAAGGTTTAGAAAATTGGGTGAGTAAATTTAAGAGAATATCCTATTTTTGAGTTGTTTTTGGGCAAATTTTAGGCCAAAATATGTAATTTTCTGTATATATGGGCTTTCCATTGAGTTTTCAAGCCTGAAAACTTTAGCCTAGTGACCTAAAAAACCTCCAAAAAATAGCATTGGACTAAACTTGCCCCTGATTTTTAGCTTGCTTGTAATCAAGTTCTCTTGTAATTGAGTTATCTCGCAATGAAGTTCTAGTTCAATTTCTCTTTCAAAGTTGTGAGAGCAATCTCCTTCACTATAAGGAAAGAGAGGTATAACGACGGCGGGTAGCGACATTTCGAGAGGGAGAGCGAGAGAGAGAGTGAGTGAGTGATCGTATTGCATAGAGGGTGAGAGAGGGAGAGGAAGAAGGCTTGCCGCTACCACCACCGCCGCCGTTCGCGAAGGAGAGGAGGAGCCTTTATCGCGAAGAGGAGCCGCCAAACGCTTGCCATATCTCATCGGTGAGTCCATTCTCTCCTTCTTTTGCTTGTTTAGGAGAGGAAATGAGAGAGAAGGAGAGGGAGAGGGAGGCGGAGGGAGAGAAAGAGAGTGAGAGGGAGGGGGGAGGAAATGGGAGAGGGAGAGAAAGAGAAAGAGAGTGAGAGGGAGAGGGATTTGGATGGGGAGGAAATGAGAGAGGGAGAGGGAGGGAGAGTGCATTCTCTCTCTCTTTTACTTTTGCTTATATGATTTGTGTATATATATTGAGAGAGGAAGAGGAAATGAGAGAGAAAGAGAGGGAGAGGGAGGGGGAGGAAATGGGAGAGGGAGGGGGAGGGAGGGAGAGAGAGAGAGAAAGAGAGGGAGAGGGAGAGGGAGGAAATGGAAGAGAGAGGGGGATGAAATGAGAGAACGAGAGGGAGGGAGAGTGTATTCTCTATTTTTTATTTATTTTTTGTATAATTTGTATATAATGAGAGAGGGAGAAGAAATGAGGGAGAGGGAGAGGGAGAGGGAAATTAAAGAGAGGGAGAGGGAGAGAGAAAGAGAAAGAGAAAAAGAGAGAGAGGGAGGGGGGAGGAAATGGGAGAGGGAGAGAAAGAGAGGGAGAGGGAGAGGGAGAGGGAGAGGGATGGGGAGGAAATGGGAGAGGAAGGGGGAGAGAGGGAGAGGGAGAGGGAGAGGGAGGGGGAGGAAATGGAAGAGAGAGGGGGATGAAATAAGAGAACGAGAGGGAGGGAGAGTATTCTCTCTCTTTTTTATTTATTTTTTGTATAATTTGTATATAATAAGAGAGAGAGAGAGAGAGAAAACGAGGGAGAGGGAGAGGGAGAAAGAGAGAAATTAAAGAGAGGGAGAGGGAGGAAGAGAGAGAGGGAATGAGAGAGGGAGAGGGAGAGGGGGGGAGACGAAAACATAATAGGGAAATGAGAGAGGAAGAGGGAGGGAGAAGAAATGATAGAAGGAGAGAAAGAGAGCAAAAGGAAATGATTAGAGAGGGAGAGGAGAGAGAAAAAAAGAGAGAATGAGAGGAGAGAGAAAAACAGATAAGATGTTAAACATAATAGGCAAAGAGAGAAAGAGAGGGTGTGGGTGAGGGTGAGGGCGAGGGAGGGAGAGGAAATGAGAGAGGGAGAGGAAGTGAGAAAAGGAAATGAGAGAGGGAGAGGAGAGAGAAAAAAATGAGAAAGAGAGAGGAGAGAGAAAAAGAGAGAAAAATCTTTAAACCTAATAGCGAAAGAGAGAAAGAGAGGGTGAAGGCGAGGGAGGGAGAGGAAATGAGAGAGGGAGAGGAAGAGAGAAAAGGAAATGAGAGAGGGAGAGGAGAGAGCAAAAGGAATGAGAGAGAGAGGAGAGAGAAAAAGAGAGAAAGATCATTAAACCTAATGGGAAAAGAGAGAACGAGAGGGTCAGGATGAGGGAGGGAGAGGAAATGAGAGGAAGAGAGAAAGAAAGCGAAATGAGAGAGGGAGAGGAGATAGAAAAAAATAAGAGAGAGAGAGAGAGAGGAGAGAGAAAAAGAGAAAAAAATCATTAAATCTAATAGAGAAAGAGAGAGTTAGGGTGAGGGAGGGACAGTAAATGAGAGAGGGAGAGAAGAGAGAAATGAAAATGAGAGAGGGAGAGGAGAGAGAAAAAGAGAAAAAAATCATTAAACTTAATAGGAAAAGAGAGAAAGAGAGGGTTAGGGTGAGGGAGGGAGAGGAAATGAGAGAGGGGGAGAAAGGGAGAAAGGGAAATGAGAGAGGGAGAGGAGAGAGAAAAAGAGAAAAAAAGAAAAAAATAATTAAATCTAATAGAGAAAGAGAGAAAGAGAGGGTCAGGGTGAGGGAGGGACAGGAAATGAGAGAGGGAGAGAAAGAGAGAAAATGAAATGAGAGAAAGAGAGGAGAGAGAAAAAGAGAAAAATCATTAAGCCTAATAGGGAAAGAGAGAAAGAGAGAGTTAGGGTGAGGGAGGGAGAGGAAATGAGAGAGGGGGAGAAAGAGAGAAAGGGAAATGAGAGATAGAGAGAGGAGAGAGAAAAAGAGAAAAAATCATTAAGCCTAATAGGGAAAGAGAGAAAGAGAGGGTTAGGGTGATGGAGGGAGAGGAAATGAGAGGGGGAGAAAGAGAGAAAGGGAAATGAGAGTGAAAAGGAAATAAGATGGAGAGGAGAGAGAAAAAAAATATGAGAGAGAGAGGAGAGAGAAAAATAAATAAAAATCATTAAACCTAATAGGGAAAGAGAGAAAGAGATGGTACCTTAGTACCTGCTACGTAGTATCATAATACTGGATACTTGGCACTATGATACTAGAGTACCAGGTGCTAGATACTAAGATGCTATAATATTATGTGCTAGGTACTGAGTACTAGGTACTAAATACTAGTGTTCTATGATATTATATGCTAGGTCATAGAAAAAGAGAGAGATGGAAGGAGAGGATAACAATCTAAGAAAAGAAAAGAATGATAACAAAAACAAATTCTTTGTTGTAACGTAGACAAAATGGAAAACGAAGAAGGTCCTGTTGTTCAAGATCATGAGGCGTACCTTAATCAGCGTGTCCCATGTCCTTGCTCTCAATGCAAGCTGTCAATTAGACGAAAACGCCGATTGTTTATAGAACACGTATGACGATTTGGCGAGTTTCAATTTGAGATCATTGATCAGGCGATTGCGTATTTTTAGCAAATGGTAATTTGAAGTTAATATCAATCATGCATTGTACTCGCAAGCTAATTAAATACCATATACAATAAGATTGGGTCTCGCTGGCAAATTTTCTATCCAGGGAGGCGATGTCTCGTCCCAAGGAGGAGTGTACCCTTTGCGGCCAATTAGAAGAGTACGTGGGCGTGCAATGGATGGAGTGCAGGAGCCAATCCACCACTTGTAAGGCCAATCTATACCATCAATGCCAGAGGAGACAGGCAACCTTCCAGACCTACCTACAATCTTGGAGCCTAAGATGGAGGCAATGATCGATGCATTGATTCCCATGGATGTCGAGACTTCTGATCCGCTTAGAGAGAAAGCATCCATACCATTATATGATGGGTGCCGAGTATCTCAACTAAAGATACTGCTTGCACTCTTAAGTGTACAAGCAAAATACGGGTGGAGCGATACAAGTGTGACCGAGTTGTTCAGGTACCTTGTACATACGCTTCATTGATTTTTTTTTTACACTATTATTACAAACATTTATGCTTTTTCAAGGTGTTTTATGATTTTTTTTCAGGTTATTGAAATATCATATATTACCACCTGCAAATACCATGCCTAAGTCTCGTGATGATACACGACATGTTTTACGGAAGCTTGGCATGGACTACAATAACATCCATGCATGTATCAACGATTGCATACTGTTTTGAGGAGAATACGAGACTATGGAGACATGTCCAAAGTATGGTGCTCACAGGTATCGACAAGACTTGCAAGGGCAAACCATCCCTCAAAAAGTTCTCAGACACTTTATGCTTATCCCTCGCATAAACCACATGTTTCGTACATCCGGCATGGCGAGCTTGACAACGTGGCATGTGCAGAATAGGTCCACGAATGGAGTTCAACGAATATCAGTGGATTCACATGCATGGAGTCACATTGACTCTACCTTCCCAGGCTTTGCCCAAGAGCCAAGGAATCTTCGGCTCGGTCTTGCAATGGATGGCGTGAACCCATTCGGTCTGCGCTCAACTTCTTACAGTATGTGGTCTATAGTCCTTGTCAACTACAATATCCCTCCATGGCTTTCTACGAAGAAATGACATCTCATTCTTAGCTTACTCGTCCCCGGTCGCTACAAAGTAAAAAATATGGACGTGTATCTTCGTCCATTAGTCGATGAGCTTAAGATTTTATGGGAGGAGGGGGCCACTGTGCAAGATATGAGCAGGCGCGATGGTCGGCGGTCAGCCAATATTCGAGCCATTCTCATGTGAACGATACATGACTTTTCGGGATTCGGAGAGTGCTCAGGTGAGCAAGCCTCTGTTCTCGCTGGTAATATCTATATTTTATCTCGTTCAAGCAAGTATTCACTGGGTCATGGTGTTGGGACAAGTCTGGTTACCTCAAGTTATCATGCATATCCATTGTGCAGGCCACAATTAGACTCGCGAAGGTCACGAACCATGAAGAAGATGGTATATCAAGGACACACTGCTTTCTTGCCAGAGGATCATGAACTCAGGAAAGGTTTCCTTGGATGATCTCCAACACGCATGAACGCCGCAAGTTGGTACGAGCTGAAAATGGTCCACGCGGAATCATATCTAAACAGAATGTCGCGGTTCTCAGTTTTCTACGAGTTGCCATATTGGACCCACTTACAGGTCAACCATTGTTGGATCCCATGCATATTTTCAAGAATGTGGGCAGCTTGTTATGGGACCACATCATACGAAAGAGAGACACTATAGGGGCGCGAATGGATTTGAAGGAGGTAGATAAGATGGAGACGCTTTGGCCGCAGTCGAGTGCTGATGGTCGCATGCATCTTCCTTGCGCTCCTTGGGTTTTGTCCACTAAAGAATAGCGCATTGTGAAGCAAATAATCAAATCTAAGACGAGTATGATGCATTCTCTCAAGTCCACATTTTCTAAAGACGACCAATTATCAGGGTTAAAATCCCATGACTGGCACAATATATGTCAAGTTTTTACTACGAATGGATTGTAATTAGCGCGCGTATTTTGCTATTTGGAGTATAGACATTATTTTTAATGCTTCCTCATTTGTGGCAATTTGTACTACCGATCGCGATCGCAGGATGTCTTACTCCAGAAATACGCGGGGCCATTTATAGGTTGTCGACTTTGGTGCAATGGATCTCACAGAAGGAGATTAAAACGTCCTCTATTGAATCCGCGAGGCGGGGAGCAGTGGAGACGGTCTATCTCTTTGAGAAATACCTGCCTACCAGCATGCTCACGATACAAATCCACCTTCTTGTACATCTTGTAGATGAAGTGGAGATTGTTGGATCTGTCCATACACGATGGATGTTCTTCTTGGAGCGCTTCATGAAAATCCTGAAAGACTTTGTGCGACAACGAGCTCGGTCAGAAGGTAGCATGGTTGAAGGTTGGTTAGTATCTGAGGCGCTAGTGCATATTTTACAATGGCCACCAACGGTGAAACTAGACAATGAAATGCTATGGTCGCTGAAGGACGATGATAGACTGATTGGAGATGTGGTGGTTGGAAATGGGGTAGAAAAAAAAATGGATGCCTCAATGGAGGAGAAGGTGAATCGCTTTTGTATGTTGCACCATGCCTCTATGGAGACGTGGCTTGCCAAGTACTAAATCGCTAGGCAAGATCAAGAGGAAGCGCGAGCTGAATTCCGACGTAGTACGCATCATCGACCAATTCGATATCCCGAAGGCATGGAGGAGATGCCACGGTTCATGTCAACGCGATGGTTGCATGGAGCTTTGAACACAGCGTCTTGCGAAGGGACAGAGGTCTCAATGGAGGAGTGGGAATTCTCAAGGGGATGTAGTCCAAAGGTGATGAGGGGTTTAGAATCTGTCGTATCTAAATTTTATATGCGACGTCTAATTTGAGTGTTTCAATATACAGTATAAAATATATAGTGCAACGTGGTCGTACGGATGGCATTTTCGCATGGAGTGTATTAACAAAATGCACTCCACAATAGACTGTGGTATCATAGCAAGGTTCGAGCAAGAGAGCCGGCGACGAGCAACGGATCCAAACACAGTTGTGGATGAGATGGAGTATTTTGGGAACTTGCAAAGTATTGTTACGGCGGATTACCATAGCTTCTTCATGATACTATTCGATGTGCAATGGTTCAAAGTGGTACTTGGAGGAGCTAGAGCAACAGTTTGACAAGATCCATCTGGATTTCTCGAAATAGTTTTCGAAAAAAAGTTGACAGATTTGCGCGACACCTTTGTGTTGCCGACCCATTGTGAATAGGTGCATGGACTCATTTGTTTACTAATTGTATTACGACATGGTTTATGTCACAATGGTTTGAACTCTTTTGTACGTGTTTGTGAACATGTAATCTTCTATCCAAACCCCCGACAACCTCGATGCTGGTATGTTATGCCTTCAACTCTCGGAAGTGCGAGAGTATATAATCAAAGCGATGTTCCGAGTATAGATGAAGATAATATGCAAATAGAGGGATCAATATTGTAAGGGGTGGAGGCCGTCGAAAGTTTGGAGCCAGCATCGGCTAACAATGATGAAAATACAAGAGTCTAAAAATTCTTTGAGAACGAGGTGGACTCATTCTTTTGTGGTGACATGCCTATCGATCTTCCAGTGTATGCGGAGTTGTGTCAAGAGATTAACATGGGACCATAGGATACTTCATACTTAGAGCATCCACTTACTCAATTCGTTGACCAATCACTTATAAGGGTAAACAAGATATGCATTTTAAGTGAGATTTTTTTAAAATAATTTATATTACTGTGCTTTGTATGATTTAAATTGATATTTTAATATCATTTTTTATCTGTGCAGGTGACATTTTCAGGATGAGCGATGAGAAGTTACAAGACATCTTCACATGGATGTCTCTAGGCCAGATCGCGAGATTCGGAGATATGAAAAACCAGGAGTTGTCTTGATCTTCGTCAGGGCGCTCTGCTAAATCTACTTCAGCGCGATCGGATGCTTCGGCTTCGAGCAGACGAGCTCGATGCTCACGACTTAGGCCAGAGGGAGGGAGTGCTTCGGGGTCAGGGGGATGCTGTAGAGATATAGAGGCAGTGAGACCGCAATTGACATGGGATACAGATGCAACTCCTCGCTCTCATGGAACTTCTAGGGAGGGTGGATCAGGCTCAGGTGGATGCTGTGGAGGCACGAACGCGGTGCCTCCGTCTCATCGTTCAGCTAGAGCTGCGTGACCTCAGGGATTTCTCACACCTATGGGGACGTCTACTCCAGTTACTCCGGCTTTTTCTCAGTCGTCAGCGAGATGGCACCCCTGTGAGTGCCACTCCCGAGAGATATTACCCCAGTCGGTACACCGGATGCACAGGGGTCTCCTAGATATGCCCAGGAGCGTGGACGCAAATGGGAGAGGACCCATCTTAGGCAGACTCCAGGGGGATATGGATATCTAGTTGATAGTAGGTCAGGAGCCATCATCATGAATGATGAGGGGAGGAGGGTGATGGCTCGCATAAGAGAGTTGTGCCAATAAGTTTTTCGGCACAACGTCTTGGATCATTGGAAGAACATACCAAAGGGGAGTAAGGACTACATAGTAGCATCCTTGCAGGAGGAGTTTTGGATGCCAGTCTCAGTAGATAGATTCTCTACGGGCTAGATGACGTATTGCATGCGTGCATACATGTCACATAGACGATCCGACGCACGCAAGGCAATCAAGAGTGGGGCTGCAAAGCTCGAGTGGTTAGATGCAGACGACTGGCGTCGACTGAAATAGGAGGCTACAGATTCTCTAGGACGTTGGAGTAAGCAGCGCTGTCAAAGAGTTTACTGTTCATAATATAAATTATGGGATTCTTATGAATACAGAAGAGCTTCACTGGAAGTTATATGAGAAATTTACATACAAAATTCAGACATTGTTATCCAATAACCACCTTAGTTATACAAGTTCTTTTGTATTTAGCATATAATTTTCAGTTATACCAAGTATATTTATGAAAAATAAGTCTATGGGAACCTACAACTTGATCATGTAGAAGAAATTGACAGTCTGCAGGATAAATCACATTAATTTAGGTACAAAAATATGGTCAGAACCCAACAAAGATACCAAAAACTGCCAAAAGTCCAGTAGGTCCACATGGGACTAGGAGTAACATACTTAAGTGACCAGCAAGTGACCTAGGCTGGTCAATAAGTGACCAGGGATTGAGCAAGGAGCAGCCCGCGTTTTTCGATGCAAAATGCGGGCTGCACTGTCTGAGGCAAACTGGAGAGAGCTGGAGCTATGGTGCATGAAATGGAGTATGCAAACTGAAGATCAACAGGCCCAACTACTGAAGATGTAAACATGGTGAGAGCTCCACTTCTCTGCCTCTTTGGTCTGACGAAAATGCATGCTGAAATAGTCTATAAAAGAGGGAAATCTGAGAGAAGAGGATTCAGCCTGCTCTTATGCACGACTTCTCTCATTTTGTCTACCATATTCTTGGTCCAATGAAGCCCGACTTGTATCCAAGTACTTGAGTGACTTTGGGGCAAGCAAAGGGTGAGGATATTGAAGACATACGGGCTGTTATGGGCTGAAATAACCAGTCATAAATAGGGAAGCCCATTGTTATGGTCCATTTTTATGAGCAAACATGGATTTTTATGGTTGTAATGGAGGGAAATGACCTCTTTTCTTCAGGACATTGTTCATAGATGATCAAAAGTGCTTTTTATTGAGTTTATGCACTCATTTTGAACTTGATTATGGGCTGGAATTTTCTGTTTTAAAACAGGACTGAAGCTAAAATTATGTTTCTTCAATTCATTTCATGTATCTTTGATCCAAATCTTGGATGCATTTGAATCTATCAACAATATACTTGTTCCAAAGGGTTGAAATCCATCTATGTACTTGAAATAAATGCCATTAGAACTTGTATTTGACATTCATAAATGAATTGAGAATCTGAAAATATCCTTTATGACATGATGTATGTATCCAGAGGCATTTGATATAATCAAGATAGACTTATTCCTTCTGTTCATGTATGCTAAGTACATAGTGAAAAGGCTTTAACTCTTCTTCCGTACCTAAATCATTTCTAAATCCCTGATTTTATTAAACCCCAATCTATTTTCCCTTCCCGAATCTTGAATCCTAAACTCTTCTTCTGTACTAAAAGCCCCGGTGGTAGACCTTCAACTCTTAATGCGACGACAGTGGTGAACCCAACGTGAAGGTCCGCTCTGCGGAAGAAGAAGTCCAATGGGAGAATCATCAAGTTCGGGAGGAGATGATTTGCAACAGTTGGTTCGTCTAATGCAAGAGAGTCAACAACAACGGCTGCAATTTCAACAGCAGTTGCAATTGCAACAACAACGGAGACAAGAAGAAGAGCGGATTGATGCTGCTGCCATTAAGGCCTTAGAAGCAGTTGGGCATGAGCTCAAGCAATTTAATGGGAAAAATGTGTCTTCTTTTATCCGCCTCTACACTGACAAGATGGTTTTGTTTGGAGTTCCTCAACATGCATGGAGCCGTTACTTTGCCCGTCTGGCTGTGCATGGTCTCCAAGACCGAATTCATGGTCTTTTCCAAAAAGATGATGGATGGACTGTGTTCAAGAAGGCTCTTCGAGAAGAATTTTTCCTTGAAGATTCTGGCCTTATGACTAAGAAAGTCTTCACCGAATGGGTCGAAAGGCCCAATAAGGGTCTAATTGCTACTGCTCTTCATCGAGATTTTGAAAGCAAATTTGCCCAACTAGATCCCGATGACCAACAAGGTATGGAAAGTCAAAAGATTGAATTATTTTTAAAGGCTGCAGATTCTTCTCTTCAGGAGAAATTGACTGACCAACTTGAAGACCTTGACTTTGAGTCGGGATTGAAGACTGCTTGGAGTGATGTCACTGAAGCAATTAATATGATTGCTCGAAGAGAGCGATTGTGCCTAAGATGGGGATCAAACCCTGCAACAACTGAATCTATGAAGGAGCCTGTTCCAGTTTCTCGACCTCCTGTCTCTATGGCCGAGCAATCAAGAAATTCTGTTGTTCCTTCTCCAAAGAAGGATGTCATGGACGAGCTAATTAAAAGCATGCGGGGTCTCCATCTTAATTTAACATAAATTAATTCTAAAGTAGAAAGGCTTGATGTAAAAGTAGAATAAAGGGGTCGGTCAACCACCCAAAGACCTACACGAGAAGGCTTCAAAAGATGTATTTGGTGTGATAGCCTTCAGCATGACAAGAGGGAATGCGGTGCATTCCGTGAAGTTGAAGCACAAAAATTAGTCTTTTGGAAGGATGGTAAAATTCATGCAACCGAAACCGGGCTTCCTCTTGAGCCAAACTTCGGCAACGGTGGCATGAAGAAAAGATTGAAGGATTTGGCAACAAGAACGGCCTATGCAGCTGTTGATGATGCAACTTATGGGTTGCAAATTGAGCCAACTAATGAAATTGTTAAAACATGTAAAACTAATGCAAAATCTAAAGTGTGGACGCAGGCCTTGGAACGCATGGAGCAAGGCAAGGCAACTAAGGATGATTTAACCACTGCCAGCCAATGTATTCGAGGAAGAACCGGATGGTCCGAGCCTGTGGATTCATTTTCAGCTTTTGCCCGGTTAGTTGAAATTAATAATCAAGAAGCCATGATAGAAGAAAAGAGAAGAAGATGTTGCCGGTCCTTCCTCTTCAGGACTGACTAAACGTATAACAAGAAGCAAACCAGACCAACAAAAGGCTGCTGAAAATCCAACACCTCCAGAATTTGACATGGGAGATGCCCCTCAAGTAAAGAAGACAGAAGGAAAAAGAAAAAGCAAACATTCCAGTTACAAGTTGCAGTTTGACATAGAGACCGCAACGGATCTTAAATGAGTCCTAGAAGAAAGGATTCTTAGAAGTAGATTAAATTTACATTAGGTGAAATTCTCGGTATTGTAAAACGAGGATTTCATGATGTAATAATTGATGTAATTAAACGAAAAAGGCAATATGTTGGTGAGGAAACTGAAGAATCTGTACATGCTTTTTTGCAAGTACTTCATGTGTATTTGCAGGATGAAGAGAAGCTGAAAACCCAAGGGATTCGATTGGAGGCAATCAAAGAATTGATTGCAGCCATAGAAGCCAAATATGAAGACATTTATGAAGCAGAAGCTGAAGAAGCCATAATGGTGGAAACTTCTCAATCTAAAGTGCAGCCCATGCATAAGAAAGAGACTCTTCTTCACAACATGCAAGAAGAAAGTGAAACTCACTTTATTCCAAGTAGTCACTATTCCCGTACCCATTGGGCAAGGGCGACTACTGAAACTGTTGTTAAAATCGGTGAGAAAGAAACTCCATGCATTGCCCTTATAGACCATGGTTCGGAAATTAATGTTATGTCAAGAAGTCTCTATGAGAATGGTGGATGGCCCATTAATGTGGACCCAAGATGGCGCATGAAGGCAGCCAATAACTCTTCTGGCGATCTTTATGCAGCGTGTCCTTATGTACAAGTTACTATTGGTAATGTAAAAGATGAATTTCATTTCTTTGTTCAAGATTCATGCAGTTATCCTATTATTCTTGGACAACTATTTATTTCTGAGTCTCATTTAGAGACAAAGGCTCTTGATGATGGTTCATCATATACTCGGATAAGAAGCAAGGATAATGATAAAGCTGTTTAATTCCTAACTATCTGTGTTAATCACCATCGGAATAGGGATCGATTGAGAGTTCATCCTGTTCCTCCTAATGCTCGAGAATTTAAGGGTTTTCAGGTAGCGCTGCCATAAGTGGAGGCTATGGCAGTGCATCATGTCACAGAAAATTGCCTCCACATATGAAGAAGGCAAGGCTAAAAGCTGATTTGCAGGTTTTTTCAGCCAATGGTGTGAGCTGTTATAAATAGTTTTCAACCATGAACATGGCTGAAAGAAAGTATTTGAGTCGTATGGAGCAAGAGCTAAAGCAAATTGATGTTTTACCTAAAGATGAAGAAATTTCAAGACTATTTTATGGGCTGAATTATAATTATACAATGGCTGAAATTTATACAGTCGTTCATGCTGAAAATCAGTCCATACAGATATGTACATTGGATATGTATGACATAATTCAAGAATTTGTAGATTATGAAGCTTTTGGACAGCCAAACAAGGATGAAGAGTGAGTAGAAACAAAGTATAAAACAGTTGATAAGAAGGTCAAGCCGGTAGCTACTCCTCTACCACCTGAAAGCAAAGGACTGGCAGAAAGGGTATCCAAACAACCAAGCCTTCGTGATCCTAAAGATATTGGTCACCAATTTACAACAGAAAGTCTACAAAAGCTGAAAATTGGTAAAGACTCTTTTCTCTTATCACGGCTGAAAAGCAAATCTTCATGCAGATGTTAAAGAACCATGGTAAAGCCTTTTCATTTCAGCCACATGAAATTGGATGTGTGGATCCAAGCATTGTGGCACCAATGGTAATTTTTACGGTCCCACATGTTCCTTGGAATCTTAAACCAATTCCGGTTCCAAGGGCTCATTTGCCTAAATTATTGAAACTTTTAAATGAAAAGATAAAAATGTGAATATTGGAGCCATCCTCAGCTCCATATTCCAACCGATGGTTTACCGTACCTAAGAAGAATGGATCTTTACAATTCATTCAAGATTTACAACCCGTCAATAAAGTCACTATAAGAAATGTTGGATCACGACCAATTGTGGATGAGTTTGCTGAAGCTTTTGCAGGAAGGGCAATCTATTCCATAGGAGACTTATATTCAGGCTACGACCAATTTCAGCTTGCTTTGGAAAGCCGTGACATTACCACAATGGAGATGCCTCTTGGCCTAGTCCGCATGTGTACTCTACCTCAAGGGGCTACAAATTCAGTAGCTCACATGATGAATGCTATACATAAAGTATTGAGGGATTATATTCCTCATTTGACTCTTCCTTTTCTTGATGATGTTCCAATCAAAGGATGTGAAGTTCATGAGAAAAATGAAGAACTCAATGAACTTGTATGTCAAAAGTTTGTCTCTGATCATATTAATGATTGTACTCAAATCTTATCTAAATTAGAAGAAGTCCATCTTACTCTTTCAGGAGCTAAATCTGTTTTTGGAGTCGAAGAAGTCCTTGTGGTCGGTCATATGTGTGGTCCATATGGCCGAAAACCTTCTCCATCCAAAATAAATGCTATCAGCAAAATGCAGGAAGAATGTACAAATGTTTCAAAAGTGAGAAGATTTCTTGGTGCATGTGTCTTCTACCTTATTTTGATACCACATTTTGCCCATGTTGCTGAAAGTCTTTATCAGCATCTAAGAAAGGGCCAAAGGTTTATATGGAAAAAAGAACACACTCAGGCTATTCGGAAACTCAAGAAAATGCTAACTTCAGCCCCCACTTTAAAAAGGGCTAATTACTCTAATGGACAACCCATTATTCTCACAGTGGACACAAGTCCTATTGGAATAGGATGGGCAGTTGGACAAGATGACTTTGAAGGCAACAGATATGTAATCCGCTTTGGAGCGAAGGTTCTTAATGAACGACAAAGAAGGTATGCTCAAATTAAAAGAGAGCTTTGGGGAGTACTAACTGCATTAAAATGTGACAGGGTGTTCTTCATGGGCGCACATGTTATAGTTGAGACAGATTTCCTTCCACTCTTGGGCATGATCACCAATTGTTCCACTCTTGACATAGCCATGCTAAGATGGATAGCATATATTAAATCCTTAAATCTTGATTTGAAACATATTGCATGTAGAGATAATCCAGTTGCTGGCATGCTTTCACGTGCCAGATATATGGATATAGAAGAAATGATGGATGAAGAAGAATCGAAGTTTATAAATGATGCTGTTAAGGCAGGTACAAATCTGAAAACAGCAAGTATAGCTGAATCTAATATTGATTCAGCAATCAAAAAGGCTGGTACAACAAAAATTACAGCAAGTACAACAAGTTCAGCTACTAAAACAAATGTTACATCAGCAAAGGAAGGATGAAACAACCAAAGAAGAATAATGGACAACTAGTAAACATCATATTCAATGCTTTGTTATGGTTTGTTCACACTTTAAAGAAGAATATTATGAAGATGATTGGTTAAAAATTGGCCAATTTTTTAGCACTATGACAAAGAAGGAAAATTCGACTAATGAAGAATTCAAGAGAATTAAGAGAAAAGCCTATGGTTTTTTTCTTAAAGATGGATACCTTTGGAGACATGCGAAAAAGAAAGGAAGGGCGTCTGTTCGTGTCTTAGGTGACAAAAAGACACAAAGACAGGTCATGCAAGAATTCCATGAAAGCCTATTGGCTGGTCATAGAGGTATATGGGACACTTTTGCCAAAATAAAAGAGAAATTTTGGTGGCAAAACATGTATAAAGACATTGAGCATTTTATTGAGTCTTGTCATGTTTGTCAAATGTATTCTATGGTAAAGCATAGAGATGGGCTTCAGCCTACCTATCCTTTATCCATTCACTATAGATGGGTTATGGATCTAGTAACCATGCCTACAGGAATTTGGAACATAAGATATCTAGTACTTGCTAGAGAAGATCTCACAAATCAAGTGGAAGGAAAGGCCTTGACAACAAAGTCCACTCATGCTGTTTGTAGATTTTTACTTGAAGAAGTATTTTGCAGGTATGGATGTGTTGCTAAAGTAACTGCTGATAGAGGAGAATTGGATGCCGATGAGGCTCGCCATTTCTTCACTCAATTGGGAATTAAGCTATCTCTTACTTCAGCCTACAATCCTGAAGGCAATGGTAAGAGTGAAAGAGGTCATCAACCAATTATTAAAGCCTTAGTAAAATCATGCAAAGGAAAATTGAGGGAATGGCCTAAAATGCTACCATTCGCATTATGGGCTGATAGAACTACCCATAGTGCAGTGATAGGATATATGCCAGCTGAACTCATGTATGGATAGCCACCTGTTATGCCTATTGAGGAATCCATTGTCACATGGAGTATCTTGCCTTGGGATGAAGGCATGAATAGAGAAGAATTGTTGTCTTTACGCATAAGGCAACTTGAAAGAAGGCCAGAAGATGTCAAAACAGCAATTGAAAGGCTAAAAACAGCAATATTAAAGAATAAGAAGAGGTTTGACAAGCGTCATCGACTCCGTCCAAGAGCTATTCAAGAGAATAACTGGGTTCTTGTCTATGATAGCAGCCTGGACAATCAATATAGTGCTCATAGGAAGTTAGCCAAGCGATGGTTTGGACCATATGTTGTAAAAGTAGTACATAATAATGCTACTTACTCTTTGGCTGAAATGGATGGGACCATGATAAAGATTCCAATAGCTGGGAAACGAATCAAACTCTTCAAACGAAGAGAATCTTCAACTTATGAACTTGATGGCTTACTTGAAGACATGCAGCAAGAAGAAGACTTAGAGAATGAAGATGAAGAAGAAGACCCTCTTTGACCTATCATCTTATGAAATGGCACATGCCAGAGGATGTGCTGGTTAGGAGGGGATGAATGTCAAAGAGTTTACTGTTCATAATATAAATCATGGGATTCTTATGAACACAGAAGAGCTTTACTGGAAGTTATATGAGAAATTTGCATACAAAATTCAGAAATTGTTATCCAATAACCAACTTAGTTATACAAGTTCTTTTGTATTTAGCATATAATTTTCAGTTATACCAAGTATATTTATGAAAAATAAGTCTATAGGAACCTACAACTTGGTCATCTAGAAGAAATTGACAGTCTTCAGGATAAATCACATTAATTCAGGTACAAAAATATGGTAAGAACCCAACAAAGATGCCAAAAACTGCCAAAAGTCCAGTAGGTCCACATGGGACTAGGAGTAACATACTTAAGTGACCAGCAAGTGACCTAGGCTGGTCAATAAGTGACCAGGGATTGAGCAAGGAGCAGCCCGCGTTTTTCGATGCAAAATGCGGGCTGCACTGTCTGAGGCAAACTGGAGAGAGCTGGAGCTATGGTGCATGAAATGGAGTATGCAAACTGAAGATCAACAGGCCCAACTACTGAAGATGTAAACATGGTGAGAGCTCCATTTCTCTGCCTCTTTGGTCTGACGAAAATGCATGCTGAAACAGTCTATAAAAGAGGGAAATCTGAGAGAAGAGGATTCAGCCTGCTCTTATGCACGACTTCTCTCATTTTGTCTATCATATTCTTGGTCCAATGAAACCCGACTTGTACCCAAGTACTTAAGTGACTTTGGGGCAAGCAAAGGGTGAGGATATTGAAGACATACGGGCTGTTATGGGCTGAAATAACCAATTATAAACAGGAAAGCCCATTGTTATGGTCCATTTTTATGAGCAAACATGGGTTTTTTATGGTTGTAATGGAGGGAAATGACCTCTTTTCTTCAGGACATTGTTCATAAATGATCAAAAGTGCTTCTTATTAAGTTTATGCACTCATTTTGAACTTGATTATGGGCTGGAATTTTCTGTTTTAAAACAGGGCTGAAGCTAAAATTATGTTTCTTCAATTCATTTCATGTATCTTTGATCCAAATCTTGGAAGCATTTGAATCTATCAACAATATACTTGTTCCAAAGGGTTGAAATCCATCTATGTACTTGAAATAAATGCCATTAGAACTTGTATTTGACATTCATAAATGAATTGAGAATCTGAAAATATCCTTTATGACATGATGTATGTATCCAGAGGCATTTGATGTAATCAAGATAGACTTATTCCTTCTGTTCATGTATGCTAAGTACATAGTGAAAAGGCTTTAACTCTTCTTCCATACCTAAATCATTTCTAAATCCTGAATTTTATTAAACCCCAATCTATTTTCCCTTCCCGAATCTTGAATCCTAAACTCTTCTTCTGTACTAAAAGCCCCGGTGGTAGACCTTCAACTCTTAACGCGACGACAGCGCGAGGCGGCGAGGGCACGACTCGAGGCCAGAGTGGTCCATCATCTTGGGAGTAGCGGCCACAGGACATATTTGGAGGACTTTGTAAGTTTTTCTTTTGTTTTGCTTGTTTATTTTTTTGCAATATTCTTTGTACTGACAATCATGTTTCTAACAGTTAGCATTTTGTTTTCTTTGCAGCGCTCCATTACAAATCGCGATTCGACTGGCCTTGAGACTCGATATACAGAGATGCATGTTTTCACTTTATTAATCGATCGATTGTATAGATGTGACGGCCCTGTAAGTCACTCATCTTTCTTGTCCGTAGTTACCATGTTTAATTAGAATGCATTATTGTATGGTGGACTGATGTGTTGTTTCTTTTTCTGCAGAGTCCCTTCGATGCTCCTTTGCAGTGGGACGAGCTTTCGGGGGACGAGGATATGTAGCTCGCCCTTGGATCCCTTGAGCTCACACACCTTTATTTTTGAGTCGCCTGATCTATGTAGGCATTTTCTATGTATTAGTGATATCTTGTCATGATTATACCAATCGCTTATTATGCAATCATGTATTTATTTCATATATCAGTGTTATGATTTCAATATACATTGTTTTTGTTTGCAAGCCTATTATATACAGTGCAGAAACTATTTTGTATGGCTCTAATAAAGCACACAATGCTATATGTGGCTCCCTGTCACAATTTTTTTTTCCTTGCTACCGTTGCTATTAGCGTCGAAAATTTTACTGCTTGCATCGTTATTAGCATCGTTATCTACATCGCAAACCGTCACTATCAGCGTCGGTACGACACCAATACCGACGCTAATAGCGACGGTGATACCGACTGTTCTATGGCGTCGCCAATAACGACGCTTTTTGTGATGACGGGGGAAAATTTTGTTATTTGCATTTTTGTCGCTTTAAACGTCGGTATAAGGTCTATATCTTATAGTGCTTGCTCTCGAAAAGCACTTGTGGACAGGTGCAACACCACATGGCAAATGGAGAGGTTTTGTGCGAGGGGGTGATGAGGCACTACGTGCACCATGTGACAGCCCCCCCACCAAATCTCCTCTTAAAGAAGACTAGCATTCCACGTGCGCTTCACGCGCACGGAATGCTAGCCGTGCTAACGCACGACAACTTCGCTCAACAATCCATTTCTCATCTTTCTCTCTTCTCTTTTTCCTCTCTCTCTCTCTCTTTCTCCCCCCAAATTTTCCTATGTCTAATTTTTTTTCTCTCTCTTTCTTTCTTTGCCTTTTATTTTAGTTTATTTTTTTCCTCTCCTGATTCTCTCTCTCTCTCTCCTTTTTTTCTCTCCTTGCTTTTCTTCTCTCTCTCTCTCTCTCCTTTTATTCTCCTCCCTTTCTCCTCTCTTTTCCTTCTCTCTCCCTCTTCTCTTTTTTCATTTTTTTTCTTCTTCTCTCTGTCTTCATTCTCTTTTTAAATTTTTTCTTTTTTCTCTCTCTCCTTTTCTTCTCTTTATACTTTTCTTCTTCTTCTTCTCTCTTCTCTCTCTCTCTCTCTCTCTCTCTCTCTCTCTCTCTCTCTCTCCTCTCTTTTCCTTCTCTCTTTTTCCTCTATTTTTTATTCTCTTTCTCTTTTTAATTTTATCTTTTCTCTCTCTATAATTCTCTCTACATGTTCTCTCTCTCTTCTTCTTCTTCTTCTTTCACTTTCTTCCCCCCTCCCCCTCAGTCTCTCTTAAAGTATGTGAATTTTATCTTTTCCTTATATATAATTCTCTCTTTATGTTTATATTCTCTCTTTTCTCCTCTCTCTCTCTCTCTCTTTTAAATTTTGTATTTTTCTTCTCTCCTTCTCTCACTTTTAAATTTTATATTCTCTCTCTCTCTCTCTCTTCCCCTCTCTCTCCTTCTCTCTCCCTTCCTCTCTCTCACAAAAAATATTTAAATTTTAAAAAGACTTTTCTATTTTCTGTTTTCCTCTCTCTTCTTCTTTTTCTTCTTCTCTCTCTCTCCCCCTTCTTATCTCCTTTCCTTCTCTCTCCTCCTTTTTCTTTTTTTTCTTCTATCTTTAATTTTTTTTCTTTTCTCTTTCTTTTAAATTTTATCTTTCCTCTCTCTATAATTCTCTCTGTGTTCAAATTCTCTCTTCTTCTTCTTATTTTCTCTCTCATTTTCTTTCCTCTGTCTCTGTCCCCTCTCTCCTCTCTTTTCCTTTTTTATTTTCCTCTCTCTTTCTCTCTCTTAAATTTAATATTTCCTCTCTCTATAATTCCCTTTCTCTCTCTTCCCTCCCTTTCCTTTTCTTTCTTTTTTCCTCTCTGTATATTCTCTCTCTCTTTCTCTCTCTCTCTCTCCTTATTTGAATTAAAAAGAAAGTTTTTTTCTTTTCTTTTCTTTTCTCTTTCTTTTAAATTGTATATTTCATTTCTCTATAATTCTCTCTCTGTGTTCAAATTCTTTCTCTTCTTCTTCTTATTTTCTCTCTCTCTTTCTCATTTTTTTCTTTCTGTCTCTCTCCCCCCCTCTCTCCTCTCTTTTTCTTTTTTTTCCCTCTCTCTCTCTCTTGAATTTTATATTTTCTCTCTCTATAATTCTCTTTCTTTCTTTTAAATTTTATATTTCCTCTCTCTATAATTCTCTCACTGTGTTCAAATTCTCTCTTCTTATTTCCTCTCATTTTCTTCTCTCTGTCTCTCTCTCCCCCTCTCTCCTCTCTTTTCCTTTCTCTCTCTCTTTCTCTTAAATTTTATATTTTCTCTCTCTATAATTCTCTTTCTCTATGTTCCCCCTCTCTCTCTCTCTTCCTCCCTCCCCTCTTCTTTCTTTTTTGCTCTAAATATATATATATATATATATATCTCTCTCTCTCTCTCTCTCTCTCTCTCTCTCTCTCTCTTAAACCTTATTTTAATTAAACAAAAAGTTTACATTAAAAAGTTTAATCTAAGAGAGAGAGAGAGAGAGAGAGAACCTAGGCCTTACGTATGAGAGAGAGGGGGGAGGGGAGAAGAAAAACGTTTAATTAAAAAAAGACTATTCTATTACCTGTTTCTCCCCCTTCTCTCTGCATCTTTTTTTTTCTTCTCTCTCTCTTTTATTCTATCTCCTTCTCAAAGTGTGTGAAAAACTATGTTAAAAAAACTTTAAATTAAAAAAAGCTTTTAAAATATTTAATTAAAATTTTTTTAATTAAAAAGTTTAATCTAACAGAGAGACAGAGAGAGAAGAAAAGTAGGGGAGAATAAACTATGTTCTCTCTCTCTCTCTCTCTTTTTTTTCTCTCCATGCTTTTCTTCTCTCTCTCTCTCTCTCTTCTTTTATTCTCCCCCCTCTCTCCTCTCTTTTCCTTCTCTCTCCCTCTCCTCTTTTTTTCTTTTTTTCTTCTTCTCTCTTTCTCTCTCTCTTCATTCTCTTTTATTTTTTTAATTCCTCTCTCTCTCTCCTTTTCTTCTCTTTGCACTTTTCTTCTCTCTCTCTCTCTCTTTTTCTTTTCCTTCTCTCTTTCTCCTCTATTTTATTTTCTCTCTTTTTAAATTTTATCTTTTCTTTCTCTATAATTCTCACTACATGTTTTCTCTCTCTTCTTCTTCTTCTTTCAGTTTCTTCCCCCCCAGTCTGATCTCTTAAAGTATGTAGATTTTATCTTTTTCTTATATATAGCTCTCTCTTTATGTTTATATTCTCTCTCTTCTCTCTCTCTCTCTCTTCCCTCCTCTCTCCTTCTCTCCCTTCCTCTCTCTCTCAAAAAATATTTAAATGTTAAAAATACTTTTCTCTTTTCTCTTTTTTCCCATCTCTCTTCCTCTTTTCCTTTCTCTTCTTCTTATTCTTCTTATTCTCTCTTTCTCTCCCCCCTCTCCTCTCCTTTCCTTCTCTCTTTTCTTTTTTCTTTTTTTAATTCTCTCTTTAAATTTTTTTATTTTCTCTTTTTTTTAATTTTATCTTTTCTCTCTCTATAATTCTCTATGTGTTCAAATTCTCTCTCATTCTCTTCTCTCTGTCTCTGTCCCCCCTCTCTCTTCTCTTTTTATTTTTTCTTTTCCTCTCTCTCTCTCTTAAATTTTATATTTCCTCTCTCTATAATTCTCTTTCTCTCTGTTCCCTCCCTTTCCTCTTCTTTCTTTTTTGCTCTTTGTATATTACTCTCTCTCTCTCTCTCTCCTTATTTTAATTTATTTTTTTTCTTTTTCTTTTTTTCTCTTTCTTTTAAATTTTATCTTTCCTTTCTCTATAATTCTCGCTCTGTGTTCAAATTCTTCTCTTCTTCTTATTATTTTTTCTCTCATTTTCTTCTATCTGTCTCTCTCCCCCTCTTCTCTCTTTTTTTTTCTTTTCCTCTCTCTCTCTCTCTCTTTCTCAAATTTCATATTTCCTCTCTCTATAATCATCTTTCTTTCTTTTAAATTTTATCTTTTCTCTCTATAATTCTCTCACTGTGTTCAAATTCTTTCTCTTCTTATTTTTTCTCTCATTTTCTTCTCTCTGTCTCTCTCTCCTCTCTTTTTCGTTTTTCTTTTCCTCTCTCTTTCTCTCTTTTAAATTTTATATTTTATCTCTCTATAATTCTCTTTCTCTCTATTTCCCCTCTTTCTCTCTCTCCCTCTCCTCTTTTTTTTTTACTCTTTATATATGTGTATATATATATATTTATTTATTTATTTATTTATTTAAATTAAACAAAAAGTTAATATTAAAAAGTTTAATGTGAAAGAGAAAACCTAGGCCCTACATATGAGAGAGAGGGGAGGAGGGGAGAAGAAAAATGTTTAATTAAAATTAAAAAAGACTATTCTCTTTCCTCTTTCTCTCCCTTCTCTCTCCGTCGTCTTCTTCTTCTTCTTCTTCTTCCTCTTTCTCTCTTTCTCTCTCTCTCTCTCTCTCTCTCTTATTCTATCTCCTTCTAAAAGTGTGTGAAAAACTATGTTCGAAAAACTTTAAATTAAAAAAGTCTTTTAAAATGTTTATTTAAAAATAAATAAATTAAAAAGTTTAATCTAACTATGTGTGAGAGTGAGAGTGAGAAAGAGAACATAGGCCGTACACATGAGAAAGAGAGGGGGAAGGGTGGAGGAATTTAATTAAAAAGGGGATGGAGAAAAGAAAGAGAGAGATTATAAGTGAGAGAGAGGGGAATGGGTTTTAATTTAAAAAAGGGAGGTGGGAGGGAGGCTTTAATGAAAAAAGGGAAGGGGAAGAGAAAATGAAATATTACACATGAGAAATAGAGGAGAGAAGGGGGTTTTGATTAAAGAAAAGAGGTTTAAAAAAAGGGGTAGGTTCTGGAAGCCCTTTGGAGGTTTGAGGCTTTCTAAACCTATAGCTATTTTCTTTCTCTATAATTCTCTTTCTCTCTATTCCCTCCCTTTCCTCTTCTTTTTTTTTTGCTCTTTGTAAATTTCTCTTTCTCTCTCTCTCTCTCTCTCTCTCTCCTTATTTTAATTAAAAAGAATTTTTTTCTTTTATCTTTCTTTTAAATTTTATATTTCATTTCTCTATAATTCTCTCTCTGTGTTCAAATTCTTTCTCTTCTTCTTCTTATTTTCTCTTTCTCATTTTTTTCTCTCTGTCTCTCTCCCCCCTCTCTCCTGTCTTTTCTTTTTTCTTTTCCTCTCTCTCTCTCTCTCTCTCTCTCTCTTAAATTTCATATTTCCTCTCTCTATAATTCTCTATCTTTCTTTTAAATTTTATCTTTCCTCTCTCTATAATTCTCTGACTGTGTTTAAATTCTTTATCTTCTTATTTTCTCTCTCTCATTTTCTTCACTCTCACTCTCCCTCTCTTCTCTCTCCTCTCTTTTCCTTTTTTCTTTTCCTTTCTCTCTCTCTCTCTCTCTTAAATTTTATATTTCCTCTCTATAATTCTCTTTCTCTATGTTCCCTCTCTCTCTCTCTTCCTCCCTCTCCTCTTCTTTCTTTTTTGCTCTTTGTGTGTGTGTGTGTATATATATATATATATATATATATATATATGTATGTATGTATGTATGTATGTATGTATGTATCTCCTTATTTTAATTAAACAAAAAGTTTACATTAAAAAGTTTAATCTGAGAGAGAGAGAGAGAGAACCTAGGCCCTATATATAAGAGAGAGAGGGAAAGGGAGAAGAAAAATATTTAATTAAAATTTAAAAAAACTATTCTATTTCCTCTTTCTCTCCCTTCTCTCTCCGTCTTCTTCTTCTTCTCTCTCTCTCTCTCTTTTATTTTATCTCATTCTCAAAGTGTGAAAAACTATGTTCGAAAAACTTTAAATTAAAAAAATCTTTTAAAATATTTAATTTAAAAAAATTAAATTAAAAAGTTTAATCTAATTGAGAGAGAGAGAGAGAGAGAACCTAGGCCGTACACATGAGAGAGAGGAGAGGAAAGGTGGAGGAATTTAATTAAAAAGGAGATGGAAAAAAAAAGAGAGATTATAAGTGAAAGAGAGAGGAGGGTGTTTTAATTTAAAAAAGGGAGGTGAAAGGGAAAGGCTTTAATGAAGAAAGAGAAGGGGAAGAGAAAATGAGATATTATATAAGAGAAAAAGAGGAGAGGAAGGGGTTTTGATTAAAAAAAAGAGGTTTGAAAAAAGAGATAAGTTCAAGAAGCCCTTTGGAAATTCTGGGCTTTTCGAACCTATAACTAAAATAATATAGTAGTAAGATAAAAGATTATGTGTCTAAAGGTATATATTGTCTTATTGTGTTGATGGAAAAGCAGTGTCCTAAAAAGCAACCGAGTCTTAGTGCAATTTTAAAATTCAAATGTTAAAAGTTTACGTCATATTAGAGCTGAGGAAACCTTAATACCGTGAAAAAGAAACTATATATTTCATTTATTAAATTGTTGATGGAAAGGTTTCGAAATTCGGTCTTTCGGGAGAGGAGTTTCTTCCGGGCACTGGTACTAATGAAGAAGAAAAATGACAGAGAAAAGCTTAGACGAGGGATGATTAGCACGGGGGGTACCTGACCAATCACGGCGTTGGGTAGGCAGGCACGGAGGGCATCTTCGAGCTCCTTGCCCATGGGGGCGGCCCCGGACAGCACTTTGCGGATGCTGGAGATGTCGTAGTGGGAGACGGTGGGGCACTTGGTGATGACCAGGACGATGGGCGGGACGACTGCCGCCACGGTGATGCGGTGGTGCTGGATGAACTGCAGGAGCGCCAGCACGTCGAACCTCTGCATGATCGCGATCGCCGACCCGGCCCTCAGTGCGCACAGCATCACCGAATTCAGGCTGAAGACATGGATCAGCGGCAGCACGCACAGCACCACGTCATCCGTCGAGAAGTGCAGGTTCGCATTCTCTCCGTCCACTTGCTGCGCGACACTTGTCACCAGGCTCCTGTGCGTCAGCATCACCCCCTTCGGCAGGCCCGTCGTCCCCGACGAGAAGGGCAGGGCCACCACGTCGTCCGGGCTGATGGCCACCTCCGGGCAGTCCGCCTCGTCGGCTTCCAGCAGCGCCGAGATGTGCATAATCGTGCTCCCCTCCCCGCCGTCCGATGCGACCTCCCCGTCGACGGTCATGATCCGGATGTGCGCCTTGCACTCCTCAGCCAGCTTCTCCACGAAGACCGACTGCGTGATGATGAGGCGCACCTTAGCCGACTGCACCTGCCTGTGTATCTCCGCCGGCTTGTACAGCGGATTGGCCGTCGTCACCACGGCCCCTCTCATGGCTACCCCCAGGAATAAAAACACGAACTCGGCGCAGTTCGGCAGCAGCAGCATCACCACATCCCCCTGCTCTATCGCTATCTTTGCCAGCCCCGCCGCTACCCTCCGCGAGATGCGCTCCACCTCCGCGTAGGTATACTCTTTTCCTGTCAAATGCTCGATGATGCACAGCTTGTCCGGGTACTGCGACGCATCCTCAAATACATATTGCGTTAGAGTTAGGTGGCTGGGTATCTTGATGTCTGGCAGGCGAGATCGGAAGATGTGCTCTACTGGAGCAGGATCAGTAGCGGCAGGCGAGGATTCGACGATCTCTGCAGAACTTGAGGACGGAACAGCAGCGGGCCGGGAGGGAGCCATGACTGGAGCGACCATGGGATACCTTAGAACGGAACGAGAGGAACTGCGCGCCTGCTCAATGAGGAGGATAGGAGCAGGCGAAGAGAGAGAGAAAGAGAGAGAGCGAGCGAGAGCGCTTAAGATATGGAAGTCAATGCGAAATGAAGAAGAGAAATAGATGGAGTACAGGCAATGAGAGGGGCGACTGGCGCGGCCGCCCGGAGGCGAGGAGCGTAGACAATTAAAAGCCAAGAATGAATGCGCGCAATACGAGACTGTAAGCTTGGGTTGCCAGTGCTTCAGCTCAGTGTGAGGATAAGTCGGCCTAAATATACGTGATACTTGAGAGAGAGAAAGAGAGAAAGAGAGAGACTTGGTCAATCAGGAGACTGGTCTACGGTCCATTGTCGCGATGATTAGCCACACGCAGCTAAATCCATCGAGGATTTTAGCGCTTGTTATTCTCATTACTAATTTACTGCGTTTATTTTTATCTTCCCCTGGCTTTTGGTCCTGCTCGTAAGACAAGGACCATAGTGTTTAGGTGGACAGTTCAAAAATTCCGAGGAAAAGTCTTTGCTTCCAACATTTCGAAGGTCAAAAACATGGCAAGATAAGGATACTATTTTTAGAGTGATTGGAATTTGGAGGTATAACAATATTGATATTTTTTCCCGCATGATCGAAGAGAAAAACAAAAGATGTACGTGCACAAAGAGAGAGAGAGAGAGAGAGAGAGAGAAAGAGAGAGGTCATGTAATGTGTTTAGGTGGAGAGTTCAAAAATTCAGAGAAAAAATATTTGCTTTGAAGATTTGGAATGTTGGAATTGCAACATAAGCACACTATTTTTGGAGTGATTGGAGGTATAAGAAGATTGATAAGTTTTCCCACATGATCAAAGAAAAAAACAAAAGAGGTACACGCACATAGAGAGAAAGATAGAGAGAGAGAGAGGTCATGCGGCTGCACGACGTCTCTCTCTCTCACTCGGGCACATGAGAGAGGATTTGACTAATTTTCGGTTAGGTCTTGCAAACATGGCAACATGACCCATCACTTTTGTGTTGGAGTGCTAATGGAGGAAGGAATCGAAGCCTATCAGAATATAGTAGACTATATGAGCATGCATACGACAAGGAAGCTCCAATAGCTATTGATCTATTATCACACCATCGTCTTCTTCCCCTTTCCAACCTAATGGAAACTTATGTAATGTGTGATCGCAACTCTCAACCCTCATCAAGTAAGGTTCATCAAAGTTTAGCTTGTCATATGAAACAATGGGAGAATGAGAGAGAGAGGAAATAGAGAAAAGTAGAAGGAGAGGGGGAAGAAAGAGATAAAGAAAGGAAGAGAGACATTGCTTTCCATTTCTTTGTTTTTAAAGTTTTTTATTTTTACTCTTTAATTTTGTTTGTAGAGAGATATGTTGAATGAAAGGGGGGAGGGAAGGAGAGAGTCTAGAGATAGAGAGAAGAAGGGAGGGGGAGGAAGAGAGAAAGAAGAGAGAAAAAAAAGGAGACAAAGAGAAGTTTCATAAAAAATAGAAAGATGGAGAGAGAAGGATGGGAGATGGAGGGAGGGAGAGAAACAATGAGAGAGAGAGTGGGAGGAGACAAAGAAAGAGATAGAGATAGAGAAAGAAGGGTTGGGAGAGAAATAAAGGAGGAGAAATAAAAATAGAGAGGGAGAGAGAAATAGAGAGATAGAGGGAGGAATTAGAAAGAGATGAGAGATAAAAATAGATTGGGGAGAATATGAATAGGGAGAGAGAAAGGAAGAGAGGAAAATGAAAAGATGGAGGGAAAGAGTGAGATAAAGAGAGGGAGGGAGACTTGCTACCCATTTCTTTGTTTTCTAAGTTTTTTATTTTCTATGTTTAATTTTCTTTGTGAGAGATGGATGGGAAAGAAATAGAGGGAGGGGGACATAAACAGAGAGATGGAGGAAAATATAAAAAAAGAGAGCGAGAAAGAGAAGTAGAGACTAAAATGGAGGAAGAGAAACAATGAGAGACAAAAGCATATTGTCTACCATAACATAGTTAAAGTGGACAACGATATTGGTTGTGGCATTCAAGATCGTGAGATGTTTCTCAATCAGCATGTCCTGTGTCCTTGCACTGAGTGCAAGCTAGCAATTCGATAAAAGCGTCACTTGTGTCTAGTATCTCACTTAAAGATGCTACTTGTGCTCCTAAGTTTACAGGAAAAGTACGGTGTCGGAGGGGTTTTTTTCGAAAGGTCAAATCCACCGGGGATCAAAGGTAGAAGGAAGTAAGGATAGGAGATGGAAGAGAAGAAAGAGAATACATAAGTGCTAAACACGACAAAGACAAAGCACAATGAATTGAATCAATATGTATTGAAAGAACCTAGAATCCTTACACTACTCAAAAGCAATCTCCAAGCATTCAATCTCCTGGAGCTTCTTCATAGAATAAAACATGTATCAAAATTACAGCTCCTTCTCTACTGCTCGGAACCTAAATCTGATGGCTCTGTTGGCTCCAAAAGGGGGGTAAAACCTGAGGACACGTGGTTACGGATCTCCCAGATCACTTCTTCTTTCAGTTCAAAGTGCAGTTTTGAGCTTATTTACAATGATTGCGACGCGTGCGATTTTATAAATCTGTCATTTTTTATGAAAATCCCATAACTGGCTGAAAAAGCAACTTGCTTTTTGCATGCCATCCTAATCTAGAAGCTATTCTAACTTTTTCAGATTTTTACAATAAATAATATAAAAAATAGGCTAAAATTATCCAAAAATCTAGTGTTTTTGGATAATGCATGTAATTCACACTAATACTAATGACTTAGAACACATTGACTCTCTTGATCAATAAGAAGTCGGATGATGCATTCCATGCTTTTTCACATTGTGTCCGCATAGCATTACGACATCCACCCCCTTTGAACCTCCACATCCTCCGGTATGTACCAAAATCCTAGTTGTGATGCCAGGAGGCATATTCCACGGTGGATTCCGTGAGGTTTTACGGTGGATTCCGTAAACTTAGATGACCGGGGCTCATACGCAAAGAGGATTCTTTGTGCGAGAAGTTGATGGGGACGCCTGTCCTTTTCGGGCGTTTCATTAATTTAGTGTGTACATGGGTGATTCCATAGCGGGTGATTCCGCAAAATGCATATTAAATTAATAAACGTTTATGAGTTTAGAGTGCGCACTCGTAATAAATTAAGGTTAGGATTTATTTCTAACCAGTTGATTTATTTATGTAGCTAAAGACTGCTAGGTATTCACTTTTGTCGGTTTAATTGTGTTATTTTACTAACGATTGTGAATGCTTCAGTTGATGTGTAGAGATAACAGCAGTTGCGGAGGAAAGCATTGGAGTCTAGCGGGTTTTTGACTCTTGGATTAGATTTTGATAGGCGCCACGCCTATATTTTGTTATGTCTATTGAGACATCGATTATTTATTATTATTTTGTATGCGCTTATGCGCCTGGATATGTTATTTCTATTTGGACATTGAGATTGGGCGTGCCAGACACTATGGGCACCGTCCATTAGCTTTATTTTACTATTTTTGTAGAAAGCAAACTCAAAAGCTAAAAGCTTGTCATATTTTTATAATTGGGCTATTATTGAGCATGAAGATTGGAAATATACATAAAATACATGCTTTGTGAAGCGCTCACACAAGGCATGGGGGAGATTGAACCCAATTTGTCTCTTGCCTCTTGTCGTGCTTGCTTTTACATGGGTTTTTGTGCTAAAAAGTAGAGTACTTTGTTCTTGGGGACCTTCCGGGATTCACCACGTGAGCTATCTGCGACCGATCTGCGCACCAGTGGTATCAGAGCGGAGCAGAGATCAAGAGCTTCCAATCGCTACCAATCTCGGGCGAAGGCGGAGCTTCAAGAATAAACGGCCTCTACAGTCAACCTCGTCGCGAACCGTCGATACAGGCAGACTTCTGGCGATCAAGAACCCCTGTTTCCACTGTCAGATCGCGAAGGACCAGGCTCTGCAGGCGGAGGACCACGCATACATCTCCATCATCAAGTCGTGGAGTTACAGAGATAAGCTTCATTAATTTTCTTATTATTTCATGGGAAAAGCTTAAGACAAAGCTTAAGAAGCTTCTAAAAATTCTCATCGTGGCCTCAGAGGAGGTCCAAATTTTTCGCGCGGCGAAAAAAACGGACCCCCCCCCTACGAAATCGACGACGGCCTGCCATTAAGCTATTAAGCTTAACTTCTTTAAGTTAAGCCAAATCACTCCAGTCACACAGGGCAAACAAGTCTGTAAACTCCGGGTCCTGCGCATCAGAAGTCAAGTTCAGCAAGTCAATTGGAATCAAGTACTACAAGTTCTGCAAGTCGGCCTAAGTCCAGCAAGTCAACAACTCTGCAAGTCTGTTAAGTCTACAACTTTGCAAGTCAGACTAAATCAGAACTGACTAGTGCTTAAAACTCATAGAAGACTTGTTCGTATGCAAAAACTCTGAACTGGAAAGTTGTTCGCAGCAAGCTGTTCTACCTATCTACAAGTTCGTTGAAGTACTTTCAGCAAACGAAGACAGAAATATTGCAGAATTTCTGAAAATTGAAGAAGAAAATACCCAAAAATACATAGCCTTGTAACCCCAAATTTGAGCTACGCTCATCCCGCTAACTGATTTTGAGTGAGAAAGGTTTGTTGAGTTTTACAGGATGACTACCCCACATATGGATGATCCTATGGCTGAAGACGATCTACCCGAGCCTACCATGGAACAAAAGCTGGATCTTATCATGCTGCAATTGGAAGAAGAGCGAAGAGCTAGGCAAGCCTTGCAAGCGCAATTGACAAAGCTATAAGGAGCGTCCATTGACAAAGAAGAACCTCAAGCTGAAGATTTGATTCGCCGTACCATCGACGCCACTCTTGAAGCACAAACCATTCACAAGGAATCCAAGATAAGTAAACGAAGTTTCAAGTTTCGCACTTTCAATGGCATAAGAGAAGGAAAGACTGTTTTATCATTCATTAGTCAGTTTGATGACTATTTCCATGAGGAAACTTATCCCGAGAAAGATAAAATCAAGTGTGTTACTAATCATCTGATAGACAGAGCATCACTTTGGTGGATTGTAGTCCGCAAGAGCATAGAATGTCCTGCTACATGGGAAGATTTCAAGAAGAAGTTCATGCAAAATTTCCTACCACCGCAATTTCATGAGAAGGCTATCAAGCAATGGGATTTACTTCAACAGCGCGATCGTGAGCCTATTCCACAGTATACAGAGCGTTTTTGGAATGCACTCCTACAGCTACGCATGCTTGAAGACGTACCAGAGACGACACATAAGCGGAAGTATATGTCTGGACTTCTTGGACACTACTACGCTGAAGTGAATATGTTCAAGCCTGCTACCCTTGAAGACGCCATCTCCTTAGCTCACGACACTGAAGATAAGTTACGCGGAAGAGATCGACGACCACAGCCATTCCAAGCAAACGGTAATTATGGATCTAAACAATTCAATTCCAATTTCAGAAGGTTTAATCCAGGTCGTTTCTCATCACCATCTTTCCGCAAGAATTGGCCTAAACCACTTGCATTACCATCCACTGTCAATCCAAATTCTAAGCCTATTCCACAAGCAAATCCAAATATACCCAGACTCCCAGCCATTGCAAATAATGTGACCAAAGCCAAGCCCATCGTATGCTACAAGTGTCACCAGCCAGGGCATCTCGCAGCAAATTGTCATTCAAAGAAGCCATCAGCACATATCAACTACCTTGGAGCTATGGACGAAGACGAGCATGAGGATATGCCGGATTTCACTAAAGAAGAAGATGATCCTACTACTACTTCCGACACTTTACCAGGTATGCCTACTTCACATTCATTGTTGACTATGAAATGTATGGTGCATGGAAAAGAAAGAATTATATTGCATGATGACGGTAGTACCCATGATTTTATTTCAGCAAAATTGGTAAAGGAATTGAAACTGCATACTGTACCTACGCACTATCGCATAAAAGCTACATTTTTAGGCACTAGGTACAATGGCACACAAGAAGTTCAAGATTTAGAAATTCAAATTGGTCCATACATTGAAAGAAGAAATTTCTTAGTTGTCCCATTACAGTCTAGCGACATTATTATAGGAATGCCATGGAGACACCAACATAATCCCAATATAGATTATTCCACACACACAATGAATATAAATTTTCAAGGAAAATCTATTACATTATTTGGTATGCATGCATCTCATATGTTTTCACTGCTTTCGCATACTCAAGCAAAACGTGCACTATGCAAGAATACTAAATCATATCTCATTTGGGTGAATGAATTGCACGCAAAAGAAACTCATATGCACCCTAGGCATAAGGAATTTCTCGCATATTTTAAGGACTGTTTTGCAGAAGATCTACCACCAGGTTTACCACCATCACGTCCAGAAGACCATAAGATTGATCTAATACCTGGCACACAACCACCTTGCAAAGCCCCATATAGGCACAATCAAATAGAGCAAAAAGAAATCCAGAGTCAAGTTGAAGAATTACTAAATAGAGGCTTAATTCGACCTAGCAGTTCTCCATTCGGTGCACATGTGCTCTTAGTCAAGAAAAAGAATAATACTTATCGGATGTGTATTGACTACCGAGCATTAAACAAGATCACTGTAAAGAATAGGTATCCTATACCTAGAGTTGATGACCTTATGGACAAACTGCAAGGATCTTCTATATTTAGTAAAATTGACCTTAAGTCTGGATATCATCAGGTGAGGCTAGATAGATCCGACATATTTAAGATTGCATTCAGGACACAGTTTGGCCATTACGAATTCTTAGTCATGCCATTCGGATTAACTAATGCACCTGTTACTTTCAGTAGAATGATGAACCGTATTTTTCTAAAATATCAATATTGTGTGATTGTTTTCTTTGATGATATTTTGGTGTTTAGTCAAAGTGAAAAAGAGCATTATGAGCATTTATCATTAGTTTTTCAATTACTGAAAGAAAATCAATTGTTTGCAAATCCTGACAAGAGTGAATTCTTTAAGACAGAAATAGAATATCTAGGTCATATTGTATCAAAAGAAGGAATAAAAGTTGATCCTAAGAAAATTGATGCAATATTGCATTGGCCTGTTCCTAAAAATGTACATGAATTACGCTCATTCCTTGGTCTTGCTAGTTTCTATAGGAAGTTTGTACGTAATTTTTCATTACTTGCTTTACCATTGACCAAACTTCTTAAGAAAGGCATTGTTTATCAATGGACTGAAAACCAACAGAAATCCTTTGACTTACTCAAACGTGCATTAACCAATGCCCCTGTTCTACAATTGCCTGACTTTAACAGACCATTCTTTCTAGTTGTGACCGATGCTAGCGGATCAGGAATAGGAGCTGTATTAATGCAAGACAATCATCCAATAGCATATTCTAGTTCTAAGCTGAAACCCTCTGAGCTCAAATATTCCACTTATGACAAAGAACTATTAGCAGTTGTACAAGCATTAAAACAATGGAAGCATTATTTAGTGGGTTCAGAATTCATGATAAAGACCGACCAGCAAAGCATTAGACATCTACTTAGCCAACCCCAAATTTCTGACCGTCATATCAAATGGGCTTCCTTCATTCAAAGTTTCCATCCTACCATTCAATACCAACCTGGAAAAGAAAATGTAGTTGCTGATGCATTGAGTAGAAGACCTGCAATTCATAACATTTCTATCATATCTTTTGATTCTTTGATTGCCATGAAAGACACATATCACCAGGAGATATTACTTTTCATTCTGATTGGCAAAAATTAGTTCAAAATAATTTCATTCCTGTTGATTCATTGTCATATAATGATGGATTCATGTTCTTTGAAAAGAGACTGTGTGTTACTATTCCATTCCGATCTTTTGTTTTGAATGAAATTCATTGTCCCCCATATCAAGGTCATAGAGGTATCATTTCTACATTACGCATGTTAACTGAAGATTTTTATTGGCCGCATATGGATGCAGATGTATCTAATTTTGTTTCTGAATGTTTGATTTGTAAAAGAATAAAGAGACATCATGGTAAACAGTATGGATTATTAATGCCTTTATCTATTCCATCTAAACCTTGGAAACATATATCTATGGATTTCATTACTGGTTTACCAAATACTAAATCTAACCATGACATGATTTGGACAATTGTAGATAGATTTAGTAAGCAAGCATATTTCATTGCATGTAAGAAAACTTTAACAGCATCACAAGCAGCACAGTTATTTTTGAAAACTGTTTTTACTAACCATGGATTGCCGAAAGTGATTATTTCAGATAGAGATTCTAGATTTTGTAATAATTTTTGGATTACACTGTTTGCAAATCTAGGCACAAAGATTGATTTCTCATCTGCATTTCATCCAGAAACAAATGGACAAACAGAAGCCACAAATAGCACCATTTTAGATCTTTTACGTGCATATACTATCTCTAAACCTCAGACATGGGATACCCATTTACATTTATTACAGTTTGCATATAACAATACACCGCACACATCTACAAAGAAAGCACCTTTTGAAGTTATTTATGGACATAGATTATCTACACCTGTTGCATCTTTGTCTAATAGAATACAAAGTGCCGATGATATTGCTGTTATGCATAACACTATTTTTGATGAGGTAAAGGATATGATTGCTAAAGCCCAACAATCATATACCAAACAAGCCAACAAGAAAAGACAAGCCATGAATTTCAAAGTTGATGATTATGTTTGGCTTAGAATAGAAAAGCGTAGACTGCAAAGTATAGATAGACATCCAGTTGTCAAATTAGCTCCTAGATTCTACGGACCATTTAGAATCATTCATAAGATTAATAACAATGCATTCAAGTTAGAACTGCCATCTCATTGGAAAATTCATAATACATTTCATATTAGTTTATTGAGACCATTTAGAGGCCAATTACCTATCCACCCTGTCTATGAAAACCCACCTTTACTAGAAGAAGAGACTGAAATACTTGAACTAGAAGCCATCATAGACACTGACTACATGACCACTAGAACTGGCCGAAGGTATTCTAGATATCTAGTGAAATTTAAGAACCATCCTGTAGAAGAAGCACAATGGATGCACGCTAGAGACTTAAATGCTTTCCCCACTCTGTTAGCTCCACATTGAGCTAATAGCAATTGAGGTCAATTGCTATCCCACCCCGAGGGTATGATGCCAGGAGGCATATTCCACGGTGGATTCCGTGAGGTTTTACGGTGGTTTCCGTAAACTTAGATGACCGGGGCTCATACGCAAAGAGGATTCTTTGTGCGAGAAGTTGATGGGGACGCCTGTCCTTTTCGGGCGTTTCATTAATTTAGTGTGTACATGGGTGATTCCATAGCGGGTGATTCCGCAAAATGCATATTAAATTAATAAACGTTTATGAATTTAGAGTGCGCACTCGTAATAAATTAAGGTTAGGATTTATTTCTAACCAGTTGATTTATTTATGTAGCTGAAGACTGCTAGGTATTCACTTTTGTCGGTTTAATTGTGTTATTTTACTAACGATTGTGAATGCTTCAGTTGATGTGTAGAGATAGCAGCAGTTGCGGAGGAAAGCATTGGAGTCTAGCGGGTTTTCGACTCTTGGATTAGATTTTGATAGGCGCCACGCCTATATTTTGTTATGTCTATTGAGACATCGATTATTTATTATTATTTTGTATGCGCTTATGTACCTGGATATGTTATTTCTATTTGGACATTGAGATTGGGTGTGCCAGACACTATGGGCACCATCCATTAGCTTTATTTTACTATTTTTGTAGAAAGCAAACTCAAAAGCTAAAAGCTTGTCATATTTTTGTAATTGGGCTATTATTGAGCATGAAGATTGGAAATATACATAAAATACATGCTTTGTGAAGCGCTCACACAAGGCATGGGGGAGATTGAACCCAATTTGTCTCTTGCCTCTTGTCGTGCTTGCTTTTACATGGGTTTTTGTGCTAAAAAGTAGAGTACTTTGTTCTTGGGGACCTTCCGGGATTCACCACGTGAGCTATCTGTGACCGATCTGCGCACCAAGTTGTCACCGATTCTGAGTCCTCCTCATCCTTTGCAACCATAACCTTTGCTTCTTCATCTTCCATATCTTCCTGGCTAGTTCCTGTATCATGGCCACTATTTTCTTTCAATTCTGGCAACTCATAGGCATTAGATTCCCATCTCTTGAATAATTTGATTATTTTCTCTACTATCGGAAGTTTTATGGCTCTCCCATCTAGCTCATTTAATGCATAAATAGCATTATCAAATACCTGTCTTACCACATAGGGTCCAAACTGTCTTTTGGAAACTTTACGCATGGCACAATGTTGGTTGTCTAAACTGCTTTGATAAACCAATACCCAATCCCCATCTTATATGGTTCTTGGTCTCAATCTATGTCTTTTGTCAAACCGTTTCTTGTTGTGTCTCCTTGCTACCCTTAATTTTACAACTGTTGCCTCTATGTCTTCTGACTTCCTTTCCAACTATCTAATGTGCAAGGCCAACAACTCCTCTCGATTCAACTTGTCCTCCCAAGGTAGCACACTCCATGTGACTGTTATCTCTTCTATTGGCATGATAGATTTTTGACCATACATCAATTCTGTAGGCATATATCCTGTAACAGCACTATGAGTTGTTCTGTCAGTCCACAAACCATAAGGGAGCAATCATGGCCACTCTTTTACCTTCTCTCCACATGCTTTTGCCAATACCTTCACAATAAGTGGATGACATCTTTCACTTTTGCAATTTTCTTCAGGGTTATAGGCTAAAGTTAAAGCAAGCTTTATCCCCAACCCGTAAAGAAATCATGATCTTCATCTTCATCCAACTCACCCCTATCTTCTAAAATTTTTCCCAAAGCCATTTCGATAAAATATCTCTTCTAAGAGAAAAATACACACAGCATTTGTTGTCTTAGTACGTAAAGCTCTCCCTTCCACTTGATTAGTCAAGTCTTCACGGGCAAGCACAAGATACCTCATTTGCCAAAGACATGTAGGCATTGTGACCAAATCCACCACCCACTTAAAATGAAGAGACAATGGATATGTGGGTTGCAATCCATCCCGATGCCTCGCAGATGAATACATTTGATATATCGTACATGTTTCCACAAAGTGAGCAACACCCTTATACATACCCTGCCACCAATATCTTTCTTTGATCTTTGCAAAAGTACCCCGAACACCTCTATGACCAGCCCACAAGCTTTCATGAAATTCTTGCATAACATTTACTTTTGAAGGTTTGTCACCCAAAACTTGCAATGGCATACCCTGTTTCTTCTTAGCATATTTTCATAAATATCCATCTTTTAAGAAAAACCCATACACTTTTCTCTTGATTTTCTTAAACTCCTCATCTAACCATTCATCTCTCCTTGTTAATGTACTGAGGTATTGACTAATTCTCAGCCACTCTCCTCCATATTTGTCTTCCAAGAAACACTTCTACACAATATGCAAAACATCTTAAGTGTCTTCTCTTTGTTGTCCAAGTTTCTGTTAATGCTGTAGCAACACCTTGCATTGCTAAATTCACTCTTGCAACATCATTTTCAGCCATAAGAAAGTCATCTTCTTCCTCCTCATCCATCATCCCATCTTTATTCTCATAGCGTGCTCGAGATAACATGTCTACCACTGGGTTATCTCTTCCTGCAATTCAAGGTTTAAAGATTTGATATATGCAATCCACTAGAGCATAGCAATGTCTGGGGTAGCACAAGTAGTAATTATACCCAATACCGGTAAACAATTGGTCTGAATGACTATATGAGCACTCATAAAATACTCCTTATTATATTTAAGGGCTGTCACAATTCCCTATAATTCTCTTTTTACCTGTGGATATCTTCTCTGTGGTTCAGTCAATAATTTAGCACCAAAGCAAATTGCATATCTTTGCCATCATCTTGCCCAATTGCCTATCCAATCCCGATTGGGCTTGTATCAACAGTAATAATGATGGGCTTTGCAGGTGAATAGTTAGCCTTTCTCAATGTAGGAGCAGATTTGAAGAGATGCTTCCATTTCTTCATTGCTTTTTTATGCTTCCTTTCCAAATAAAATTTCTGACCTTTCCTCAGAAGTTGATATAGAGTATCAACTATATGTGCAAAGTGAAGAATCCATATCAAATAGAACACACATGCTCCCAAGAATCTATGCATCTCTTATACATTCGTGTATACATCTTGCATTCTATCAATCCCATCTATTTTTGCTGGTGATGGTCTTCGCCCATAGGGCCCACACATATGCCCAACAATCAAAACCTCTTCAACTCCAAAGACAGAATTTTGTCTAGAAAGAGCTAAATGCACCTCTTCTAGACGTGTCAAAAGCCTCTCACAATCCACAATATGGTCAGCGACAAACTATTTGCATCCATGAGCATCCATATCTTTGTTCTTTTCATCCATTGCACACCCTTTGATTGGAACATCATCCAAGAAGGGCATTCTCAATTGTGGTATAAAATCCATGAGTACCCTATTCATAGCATTTGTCATGTGTGCCACTGAGTTTGTTACACCTTGTGGGAGAGTACACATCCGTACTAACCCCAAGGGAGTCTTCATGGTTATGATATCCCTGCTTTCAATTGCAAGCTGAAACTGATCATAACGCGAGTAAAGATCACCCAAAGAATAGATTGCTCTGCTTGCAAAAGGCTCTGCAAATTCATCAACCACAGGACTTGCACCCACATTTCTTATGGTCACTTTATTGACGGGTTTCATGTCTTGAATAAATCTTAAAGCCCCATTCTTTTTGGGCACAGTAAATCAACGATTTGAGTATGGGGCTAAAGAAGGCTCCAAGATCTTCATGCGAATCTTTTCATTTAGCAAATCCATCAGCTTTGGCAAGTAAGCTTCAGGCACTGGAATAGGCCTCAAGTTCTATAGTACATGTGGCACATTAAATATGACCATAGGAGGAGAGACAACATTTGGATCCACACAACCTATTTTACTTGGCTGAAATGCAAATGCATTTCCATGTCTAGCCAACATCCGCATAAAGCAGTCTCTCTCAACAGGCAAAAGAAACCCTTCTGCTCCAACTTTCAATTCCTGTAATATTTCATATGTAAACTGATGACCTATATCTTTAGGATCTTGTAAGCTTGGATGCCTTGATACTTTTTCATACAAACCCTCACTCTCTGGTGGAAGTGGCAAAGCAATTGGTTTCACCTTTTTGTCAATTGTCTTATACTTTGTCTCCACAAGTACTTCAAACCATTGTAATCCTTCCTGATGAGCAAACAATGCTATAACATCATACATATCCAAAGAACATACTGACAAGACTCTATTTTCAGCCTCATTTTCTGCATATATAGTTGATAAAATTTCAGCCATAGTATCATTAATATTCAGCCCATAAAATATGCCTAAAATGCCTTCTTTTTCAGCTAACACTCCCAATGCTTTTAGTTCCTTAGTAGCCCGTTTCATAGATATGCATTCAACCTTGCACATAGCTTCCATAGGCTTAAACCAACATCAACTGTTTGCTGTCAACTGAGAATAATAATTGGTAAATACATGCTTCATTCCATCAAGAGACGAGTACATCCTTTGAACATCACTACTGTAGCCCCGCATTATAGTAGTGCTTAATGAAAATCTAGGTCTTTGAATTCCCTTGCATTTGGAGCCAAAGGATACTCTCAAAGTGTATCCCGATTTCTAGGATGATTAACACAAACAGTAAGAAATTGGACTGCTTTCCTCTCATCCTTGCTTCTGACTCTTGCATGAGCAGAAACATCATCAAGCACCTTTGTTTCCATATGCACTCCTGTAATATAGGGTTGTCCCAAAATCACTACATATGAGAAATTATATTGCACAAAGAAGTGTTGCTCTTCTTGTACATCACCAATCATCACTTTCACATTAGGACATGCAGCATAAAGCTCTCTCGAAGAATTATTTGCAGCCCTCATATGCCAACCATGATCAGTGTCTATAGGCCATGCACCATTTTCATACAATCCATACTCAATGACATTTATCTCAGACCCATGGTCAAGTAAAGCAACACAAGAAGTTTCACGTTTTCCTATTTTCACTACCGTTTCAGTGGTAGCCCTAGCCCAATGATTTCTTTTATAGTGACTTCAGGAATAAATCCTAGAGTCTCTTCCCCATATTGTTGCATCTGCCTTACTCCACCATGCATATTGCTACAAAACAATGCATTTTCAGCCACTTTCTTCTCTTTTCCACATGCCGTCCACTGATTAGTAGCATCCTGCATAGACAAACCTGTACTTACTTCATGCTCATATTTAGCTGAATACCCAACAAACTAGTTTTCTCTTCAAATTGTAGCAATGCACTAGTGGTATCACCAAACTAATGTTTTCTCTTAATTATGTCAATGATCTCATCATGAAATTCTCGCTTGTCATTCCAAGCACACTCTCCCAAGGTGAATTCCACTCGACTATTTAGGATTCGTTCTTCAAGAAACTTCTTAAGATCTATGGTTGTTTCGATGTCAGATTGCAACTTATATCTTGGCAGCTTGCCCTTTTTTTTACCCTCTTGCTTGTTATCTTGTTTTTGCTCCTGACTGAGCTCTTCCATAACATGGTCGGGAGGTGGCTGATTTGCAGCTTTAGGCTGATCCACACTTCTTCTTGTCATTATTTTAGATGTCCTTGCATTATCTTCATCTCTTTTTCATTTTTCTTCCACAAGTACATCTGCGTTTTATTCCTTTGCTAAATATGCATCTACTGGTGATTCCCAACTAGTTATGCCACGAATGTCTTGCCCTGCATGAGACATTTAACAATTAGTATTCTTTCTCTTTTCAGCTGCATGTAAAGCATGTGCCCATATTTCAGTCTTTGGACCAACCATCACTTGGCCATGCATTCTATCCAACTGTAGACCAAAAGTAGAAGCATGTACCGCCGCATAAGCATTTTGAACTGCCAAGTCTTCCAACAACTTCTGCATACCTCCCTTTCCAAAATTAAAAGCAAGAGGCAATCTTGTTTCTTGTGCATGGATCTTGCCATCTTTCCAAAAGATGAGCTGACATGCCAAGGCCTCTTGATAGGCAGCACAATCCTTTCTCTCATGCTGCAAACTATCACACCACATACATCTTTTTCCTGGCTTAGGGATTGCTGCCCGTCCCCTTTCCTCTTGTCCTTTTTCATCCAATTTTGCAACCTTCAATTGAAGATCCCTCATGCCTTTGACCAATTCATTTAAGACATCTTCCCTAACAGAGGGAACAATAGCAAGTACAGTCATAGGATCAGCCCCACTGAAGTAGGTGGCTTACTGGATACATCAACTGTCTTGCCTGTAAAAGTAAGCAAGCTAGAGACATGCTCTTCTTCTATGCTTCTTCACAAGTGCAGTAACAGCCTCCTTGACATATCTCTACTCTGTTTTAAGACCTGTCTTTGTAGTCTGATCCTCCAGCAAATCATCAAGCTTCTCTTGAAGCTTAGGATCAGCTGCATGTAGAAACAATTCAATTTTCTGACTTGCAAGAGCTTACTATTCTGTAAGATCCAACTACTCAAATTGACTTTTAAATTCTCTTAACAATTCTGTAGCTACAAGACTCTTATTGGGTTGTAAAATCCACTCCTGAAAGTCCTGTGCGTAATCAAACTGGTATCTTCAATATAAATTTCTTCCCTTAGTGTCTTCTTGAAGGCTACCTAGTCAGCGTCTTGCATGTATAATTCAATAATCCGTGCTTTTAGTTCATGTACAGTAACATGTACAAAATACCGACTCCATGCAAGTTGAGCCACTCCAAAGAATTCCATCTTTTGAGCATAGGTATGTACATATGCAGATACATTCTTGCCATTGAATAACTTTACCTCACGCTCAAGTGCTTGTTGCAAAGTATTCATCACAACACTTTCTGTTTGAGCAGAAGCTTCCATCACCTATTGTTGTTGTTGTACCTACATAAGCATATTCATATTTTGCACCAACTATTGCAAAACATCACTGGAGATTGTGTTCAAAGATTCTCCCATCTTGTCTTTCCTTCTTTTGACGACCTTCCATATCGAGTTCACCAATGTCAGAGGGGTTTTTGTCGAAAGGTCAAATCCACCAGGGATCAGAGGTAGAAGGAAGTAGAGATAGGAGATGGAAGAGAATACACAAGTGGTAAACATGACAAAGACAAAGCACAATGAATTGAATCAATATGTATTGAAAGAACCTGGAATCCTTGCACTACTCAGAAGCAATCTCCAGGTATTAAGTCTCCTGGAGCTTCTTCATAGAACAAAACGTGCATCAAAATTATAGCTCCTTCTTTGCTGCTTGGAAACCAAATTTGATGGCTTCGTTGGCTCTAAAAGGGGGGTAAAACTACAAGACACCTGCTTACAGATTCCCTAGATCACTCCTTCTTCTTCTTTCAGTTCAAAGTGCAGTTTTCAGCCTATTTACAACGATCAAGATGCATGTGATTTCGTCAATCTGTCCTTTTTTATAAAAATCCCATAACTAGTTGAAAAAGCAACTTGTTTTTTGCATGTCATCCTAATCTAGAAGCTTTTCTAACTTTTTCAGATTTTTACAATGAATAATATAAAAAATAGACCAAAATTATCCAAAAATCTAGTATTTTTTGATAATCCATGAAACTCACACTAATACTAATGACTGAGATCACATTGACTCTCTTGATCAATAAGAAGTCGGACGATGATGCATTCTATGCTTTTCATGTTGTGTCCGCATAACATCACAACAACGGTGTTGGATGGGTTTTTGTCGAAAGGTTGAATCCACCGGGGATCAAAAGTAAAAGGAAGTAGAGATAAGAGATGGAAGAGAAGATAGAGAATACCCAAGTGGTAAACACGACAAAAACAAATCACAATGAATTGAATCAATGTGTATTGAAAGAGCTTGGAATCTTTGCACTTCTCAGAAGTAATCTCCAGGCATTAGTTCTCCTGGAGCTCCTTCGTAGATCAAAAACGTGGATCAGAAAAATTAGCTCTTTCTCTGCTACCCGAAACCCGAATCTGATGGCTCCGTTGGCTCCGAAAGGGGAAACCCTAGGACATCTAATTACGGATCTCCCAAATCACTCCTTCTTCTTCCTTTAGTTCAATTTGCAGTTTTCAGCCTATTGATAGTGATCGCGATGCATACGATTTCGTCAATCTGTCTTTTTTATGAAAAATCTCCTAACTGGCTAAAAAAACAACTAGCTTTTTGCATGCCATCCTAATCTAGAAGCTTTTTCTAACTTTTTGGATTTTTGCAATAAATAATATAAAAAATAGATTAAAATTATCAAAAAATCTAGTATTTTTGGATAATCCATGCAACTCACACTAGTACTAATGGCTCAAATTACATTGACCCTCTAGATCAATAGAGAAGTCGGATGATGATGCATTCCATAAATTTTCACACCGTGTCCTCATAACATCACGACATCCACCCCCTCTGAACCTGCACAACCTCCGGTATGTGCCAAAATCCTAGTTGTCATCAGATTCTGAGTCCTCGTCATCCTCTGTAACCATATCCTTTACTTCTTCATCTTCCATATCTTCCTGGCTAGCCCCTGTATCATGGCCACTATTTTCTTCCAATTCTGGCAACTCATAGGCAGTAGATTCCCTCCTTTTGAATAATTTTATTCTTTTCCCTGTTATCGAAAGTTTTATAGTTGTCCCATCCAGCTCATTTCATGCATAAGTAGCATTATCAAACACCTGTCTTACCACATAGGGTCCAAACCATCTTTTGGAAACTTTACGCATGACGTTATGCTCGTTATCTAAACTCCTATCATAAAACAATACCCAATCCCCATCTTGTATGGTTCTTGGTCTCAGTCTATGTCTTTTATCAAATCGTTTCTTGTTCTATATCCTTGTTGCCCTTAACTTTGCAATTGCTGCCTTTATGTCTTCTGATTTTCTTTCCAAATGTCTAATGCATAAGGCCAACAACTCCTCTCGATTCAACTCCTCCTCCCAAGGTAACACACTCCATGTGATTGTCATCTCTTCTATCGGCATGATAGGTTTTTGACCATACATCAATTCTAGAGGCATTTATCTTGTAACAGCACTATGAGTTGTTCTGTCAGCCCACAAAGCATAAAGGAGCAATTGTGGCCACTCGTTTATCTTCTCTCCACATGCTTTTGCCAATGCCTTCATAATAGATGGATGACCTCTTTCACTTTTTCCATTTCCTTCAGGGTTATAGGCTAAAGTTAAAGCAAGATTTATCCCCAACCGTGCAAAGAAATCATGAGCTTCATCTGCATCCAACTCACCCCTATCTGCTGTAATTTTTTCCACACAGCCATATCGACAAAAGATCTCTTTTAAGAGAAAAGTACATACGGCATTTGTCGTCTTAGTACATAGAGCTCTCCCTTCCACTTGATCAGTCAAGTCTTCACGAGCAAGCACAAGATACCTCATTTGTCAAAGACCTGTAGGCATTGTGACCAAATCCACCACCCACTTAAAATGAAGAGACAATGGATATGTGAGTTGCAATCCATGCCGATGTCTCACAGTTGAATACATTTGACATATCGTACATGTCTCCACAAAGTGAGCAACATCCTTATACATACCCTGCCACAAATATATTTCTTTGATTTTTGTAAAAGTACCCCAAACACCTCTATGACCAGCCCACAAGCTTTCATGAAATTCTTGCATTACTTTTACTTGTGAAGCTCTGTCACCCAAAACTCACAATGGCATATCCTATTTCTTTTTAGCATGTTTCCATAAGTATCCATCTTTTAAGAAAAATCCATAGGCTTTCCTCTTGATCTTCTTAAACTCCTCATCTGACCATACATCTCTCTTTGTTAATGTACTGAGATATTGACCAATTCTGAGCCACTCTCCTGCATATTTGTCTTCCAAAAACACTTCTACACAAGATGCAAAACATCTAAAGTGTCTTCTCTTTGTTGTCCAAGCTTCTATTAATGCTGTAGCAATACCTTGCATTACTAAATTCACTCTTGCAACATCATTTTTAACCATAAGAAAGTCATCTTCTTCCTCCTCATCCATCATCCCATCTTTATTCTCATAACGTGCTCAAGATAATATGTCTACCACTGGGTTATCACTTCCTGCAATATGTAGAAATTCAGGGTTCAAAGATTTAATGTATACAATCTATCGGAGCATAGCAATGTCCGAGGTAGTACAACTAGTAATCATACCCAATACCGGCAAACAATCAGTCTCAATGACTACATGAGCACCCATAAAATACTCCTTATCACATTTAAGGACTGTCACAATTCCCCATAATTCTGTTTTAACCTGTGGATATCTTCTCTATGGTTCACTCAATAATTTAGCATCAAAGCGAATTTCATATCTTTGTCCTCCCTCATCATCTTGCCCAATTGCCCATCCAATCCCGATTGGCTTGTATCAATAGTAATAATGATAGGCTTTCCATGAATAGTCAACCTTTCTCAACGTAGGAGCAGATTTTAAGAGTTGCTTCAATTTCTTCATTGCTTTTTTATGCTTCCTTTCCCAATGAAATTTTTGACATTTCCTTAGAAGCTGATAAAGAACATCGGCTACATGTGCAAAGTGAGGAATCCATATCAAATAGAACACACATGCACCCAAGAATCTACACACCTTTGATACATTCGTGCATGCATCTTGCATTCTATCAATCCCATGTATTTTTACTGGTGATGGCCTTCGTCCATAAGGCCCACACATATGCCCAACAATCAAAACCTCTTCAACTCCAAAGACAGACTTTTGTCCAGAAAGAGTTAAATGCACCTCTTTTAGACATGTCAAAAGCCTCTCACAATCCACAATATGATCTGCAACAAACTGTCTACATCCATGAGCATCCATCTCTTCATTCTTTTCATCCACTGCACACCCTTTGATTGGAACATCATCCAAGAAGGGCATAGTCAATTGTGGTATAAAATCGCTAAATACCCTATTCATAGCATTTGTCATGTGTGCCACTGAGTTTGTTGCACCCTGTGGGAGAGTACACATCCGTACTAACCCCAAAGGAGTCTTCATGGTTGTGATATCCATGCTTTCAATTGCAAGCTGAAACTGATCATACCCCGAGTAAAGATCACCCAAAGAATAGATCGCTCTGCCTGCAAAAGGCTCTGTAAATTCATCAACCACAGGACCTGCACCCACATTTCTTATGGTTACTTTATTGACCTGTTGCATGTCTTGAATAAATCTCAAAGCCCCATTCTGTTTGGGCACAATAAACAAACGATTTGAGTACGACGCTGAAGAAGGCTCCAAGATCTTCATGCGAATCTTTTCATTTAGCAAATCCATCAGCTTTGGTAAGTAAGCTTTAGGTACTGGAATAGGCCTCAAGATCCATGGTACATGTGGCACAGTAAATATGACCATAGGAGAGACAACATTTGGATCCACACAACCTATTTCACTTGGCTGAAATGCAAATGTCTTTCCATGCCTAGCCAACATCCACATAAAACAGTTTCTCTCAATAGGCAAAAGAAATCCTTTTGCACCAACTTTTATATCTTGTAATGTTTCATATGTAAATTGATGACCTATATCTTTAGGATCTCGTAAGCTTGGCTGCCTTGACACTTTTTTATACATACCCTCACTCTCTGGTGAATTTGGTAATGCAATTGGTTTCTCATTTTTGCCAATTGCCTTATACTTTGTCTCCACAAGTGCTTTAGTCCATTGTAATCCTTTCTACTGAGCAAACAATGCTATAACATCATACATATCTAAAGAACATACTGGCAACACTCTGTTTTCAACCTCATTTTTTGCATATATAGTTGCTGAAATTTCAGCCATAGTGCCAGTAATATTCAGCCCATAAAAGATGCCTGAAATGCCATCATTTTTAGCTAACAGCCCCAATGATCCCAGTTTCTTAATAACTCATTTCATAGATATGCGTTCAGCCCTACACATAGCTTCCATAGGCTTAAACCAACATGAACTGTTTGTTGTAAACTGAGAATTACCAATAATAAATACATGCTTCATTTCATCAAGAGGCGATTACACCCTCTGAACAGCACTACTGTAGCCTCGCATTACAGCAGTGCTTAATGAAAATCCAGGTCTTTGAATTCCCTTGCATTTGAAACCAAAGGAGACTCTCAAAGCGTATCACAATTTCTAGGATGATTAACACAAACAGTAAGAAATTGGACTGCTTTTCTCCCATCTTTGCTTCTGACTCTTGCATAAGCAGAACCATCATCAAGTACCTTTGTTTCCATACGCACTCCCATAATATAGGGCTGTCCCAAAATCACTGCATATGAGGAATTATCTTGCACAAAGAAGTGTTGCTCTTCCTGTACATTACCAATTATCACTTTTACATTAGTACATGCAGCATAGAGCTCCCCTAAAGAATTATTTGCAGCCCTCATATGCCAGCCATGATCAGTGTCCACAGGCCATGCACCATTTTTAAAATATCACTGCTCAATGACATTTATCTCAGACCCATGGTCAAGTAAAGCAACACAAGGAGTTTCACGCTCCCCTATTTTCACTACCGTTTCAGTGGTAGCTCTAGCCCAATGATTTCTTATGTAGTGACTTCGAGGAACAAATCCTAGAGTCTCTTCTCCATATTGTTGCATTTGCCTTACTCCACCATACATATTGCTACAAGGCAATGCATTTTCAGCCACTTTCTTCTCTTTTCCACATGCTGTCCACTAATTGGTAGCATCCTCCATAGATAATCCAGTACTTACTTCATGCTCATATTAACACAATATTAATGAGTTTGGAAATCTCCCAATTCCCATTTTTTGAATACTAAAAAGGTGGCACTCGGATAACATGCCCATAATTTTCCCAAAACCATGTGATGTGACCTATCATTGGAAAGTGCTTGAAAAATGAAATCTATTGAGCTATGGAGCGCTCAATTTGGAGTTATATTGTTTAAGTTATGACAAATCCAAAGATTTGACCATATATTCCAAACTTATGGAAAATTTTCATATTCCCCAATACGGTGTTTATTTAGCCCGAATACCCAACAAACCAGTTTTCTCTTCAAATTGCAGCAATTCACTAGTGGTATCACCAAGAAATTGATGCTTCCTTTTAATTATGTCAATGATCTCATCATGAAATTCTCACTTGGCAATGCCAAGCACCTCTCCCAAGGTAAATTCTGCCCGACTGTTTAAGATTCATTCTTCAAGAACCTTCTTTAGATTTGTGGCTCTCTCAATGTCAAATTGCAACTTATATCCTAGCTGGTTGCCCTTCTTTTTGCCCTCTTGTTTATTATCTTGTTTTTGCTTCTGACTGACCTCTTCCATAACATGCTTGGGAGGTGGCTAATTTGCAGCTTTAGGTTGATCCACACTTCTTCTTGTCATTCTTTTAGATATCCTTGCAATATCTTCATCTCTTTTTTATTTTTCTTCCACAAGTATATCTGTGTTTTGTACATTTGCTAAATATGCATACATTGAATATGCATCTACCAGTGATTCCCAACCAGTTATGCCACGAATGTCTTGCCCTGCTGCATGAGACATTTCACTATCAGTGACCTTTCTCTTTTCAATTGCATGTAAAGCATGTGTCCATATTTCAGCCTTCGGACCAACCATCACTTGGCCATGCATTCTATCCAATTGTAGACCAAAAGTAGAAGCATGTACCACCGCATAAGCATTTCGGACAGCCAAGTCTTCCAACAACTTCTGCATACCTCCCTTTCCAAAATTCAAAGCAAGAGGCAATCTCATTTTTTGTGCATGGATCTTGCCATCTTTCCAAAAGATAAGCTGTCGTGCGAAGGCCTCCTGATAGGCAGCACAATCCTTTCTCTCATGCTGCAAACTGTCACACCACATATATCTTTTTCCAGGCTTAAGGGTTGTTGCCCATCCCATTTCCTCTTGTCCTTTTTCATCCAATTTTGCAACCTTCAATTGAAAATCCCGCATCCCTTTGACCAATTCATCTAAGACATCTTCCCTAATAGAGGGAACAATAGCAGGTACAGCCATAGGGTTAGCCACAGAAGCGGGTGGCTTACTGGATACTTCAACTATCTTACCCATAACAATGGGCAAGCTAGAGACATGTAATCTTTCTCTTATTCTATGCTTCTTCACAAGCAGAGTAACAGCTTCCTTGACATGTCTGCACTCTGTTTTCAAATGTGTCTTTGTAGTCTAATCCTCCAGCAAATCATCAAGCTTCTCTTGAAGCTCAGGCTCAGCTATCTGTAGAAACAATTCAATTTTCTAACTTGCAAGAGCTTGCTGTTCTGCAAGATCCAACTACTCAAATCTAATTTCAAATTCTCTTAACAATTCTGTAGCCACAAGACCCTTATTGGGTTGTATAACCCACTCCTGAAAAGTCTTGCGCGCAATCAAACTGGTGTCCTCAATGTAAAATTATTCCCTGAGTGTCTTCTTGAAGGCTATCCAGTCAGCATCGTGCAAGTATAATTCAGTAATCCGTGCTTTTAGTTCATGAACTGTAACACGTACAAAATACCGGCTCCATGCAGATTGAGCCACTCCAAAGAATTCCATCTTCTAAGCATAGGTATGTACATATGCAGATACATTCCTGCCATTAAATAACTTCACCTCAGGCTCAACTGCTTGCAAAGCATTCATCACAACACTTTCTATTTGAGCTGAAGCTTGCATTACCTGTTGTTGTTGTTGTACCTTCATAAGCATATTCATATTTTGCACCAACTGTTGCAAAACATCACTGGAGAATGTATTTGAAGATTCTCCCATCTTGTCTTTCCTTCTTCTGACGACCTTTCACATCGGGTTCACCAATGTCAGAGGGGTTTTTGTCAAAAGGTCGAATCCACCGGGGATCAGAAGTAGAAAGAAGTAGAGATAGGAGATGGAAGAGAAGATAGAGAATACCCAAGTGGTAAACACAACAAAAACAAATCACAATGAATTGAATCAATATGTATTGAAATAACCTCGAATCTTTCCACTACTCACAAAAGCAATCTCCAGGCATTAGTTCTCCTAGAGCTCCTTTGTAGACCAAAAACGTAGATAAGAAAAACAGCTCTTTCTCTGCTGCTCGAAACTCGAATCTGATGGCTCCGTTGGCTCCAAAAGGGGGGTAAAACTCCAGGACACTTGGTCAAGGATCTCCTAGATTACTCCTTCTTCTTCCTTCAGTTCAATCTGCAATTTTCAGCCTGTTTACGACGATTGCGACGCGCGCGATTTTGTCAATTTGTCTTTTTTATGAGAAATCTCCTAATTGGCTAAAAAAGCAACTAGTTTTTTGCATGCCATCCTAATCTAGAAGCTTTTTCTAACTTTTTCAAATTTTTACAATAAATAATATAAAAAATTGACTAAAATTATCCAGAAATCTAGTATTTTTGGATAATCCATGCAACTCACACTAGTACTAATGGCTCAGATCACATTGACTCTCTAGATCAATAGAGAAGTCGGATGATGATGCATTCCATACTTTTTCACACTGTGTCCTCATAACATCACGACAATGGATGGAGCTGATGCCAGGAGGCATATTTCACGGTGGATTCCGTGAGGTTTTACGGTGGATTCCGTAAACTTTGATGATCGCGGCTCATACACAAAGTGGATTCTTTGTGCGAGAAGTTGATGGTTGTTAGATTTCAATGTTTTGTTAATTTTATTGATTTTTTAACTTTGATTATTTGATAAATGTCTCATGCTTTTATGGCACTTGAAAATTAGATTCAGATCGATCAGAGGGTATACTTCCACCTCCTACTAGTGGTAGTTGGGGTGCACAGAGTTCCAATCCTACATATGAACTTGTTTACAATGATTTCTATTACCATGAGTCAATTATATGCTAGTGCACTCGTTTTTGTGGCATATATCAGAGTCCATGATGGGAGTGCTTTTCACATGAGATGACTCATGGTGCTTTTGAGTGAGCACCACCTCCTAGGAGCGACATCAACCTATGGTATGTGATTGTTCTCCCTTAGTTTTATTATTTTTTATTTTATAAATCAAAGGCTCATATATATGCAAACATATTATATGTGTAGGTATATTCACTTGATGGCCAGGATGACTTCACTATTAGTGGTGCACATGTCCCTTGCACACGGCACGGACATGTCATTTGTCAGTTGTAGCTTGAGGTTTCTCATCTCCTACTTTGGAGGCTGAGACGAGTGGAGATCATCTGTTTCCTACTCGTTTTCATTCTCTAGTTTAGACATGTGATTGAAGACAATACGGAGGATGGCAGAGAGGACCACTTCCTTTAGATGGAGTGTTTTAGCTTCTGGGGCAATCACTACATGATTGCTCCATCTACCATCAGTGGAGGAGGACGAGTCATCTTTACTACACAGGATTTGCATGTGCCCCCTCATTTTAGAGGTCACCCTTATGTGTTTTTGTGGACCTATATATAGATGGGGTCCATGGCATAAGCTTACTCATTACATTCAGAGCATGAGTACTTTTGGGTTATATCTCAATGCAGCCTCTCTTTCTGATAGAGGGATTACACGTGTAGAAGGACAAAGACTCTATGTTGACGGAAGACCTTACTCTCAAGGAAACATAGTAGGTTTAATCAATAGTAGTCAAGGGATGAGTGCGAGAACCAATTGCACGTTTGTGGAGTTTGAGAATAGTCATGAATGAGGACATATGAGTGGGGATGTACAAACATACATTGTTGTCAACGCTATTAGATCATTATATGCTGGTGATGAATCGCTAGTCAATTATGGATGGCGTAGACCTCCACGAGCACCCTTAACAAATGAGGGTTGAGAGCTTCATTGTATACAAATCCTAATGTTATTTTGGACTCTTATACCCTAATTCTACACTTTACTTTGCACCACGTTCTCTACTGTCTCTAATTTAATTTGATAATTGTCTTATATTCACTACAACATATAGACCCAATAGTGACATTTAAAGCGATGGAATCATTCATAGAAAAAATTACCCCTGTCATCGCTATTCGTGTTGCTATTAGCAACACGATCGATTCGTCGCTATTTGCATTGCTATTTGCATCTCTATAACCGTCGCTATTTGCGTCGCTAATTGGGTTAGCGACGCTAATAGCAATGCAAATAGCGACGATTGCAGAGTAAATTTTCGACGCAAATAGCGATGGTTACAGAGGGGAAAAAATTTAGGTGGCAGGGCATGCAGCCCTGCCACCCTTCTAGCTATATGCACTAAATATTCTTGCATAATTATTTTGCCAATGTCACCTACACCTAATGTCTAAAAATTGTGTATCAGATTATTTAAAAAAAACTGAATCCTTTGATTGCAAAAGCAAGATATAATTAATTCGAAAAGCTATTTCGCAAGGAGATTTTTCATCACTTGCTTAGGCCCGAGAAGAAAAAGAGCTTGTGATTGCAAAAGCTAGATATAATCAATTCAAAAAGTATTACTTAAGGAGCTTTTTTATCACTTGTTAGGCCCAAGAAGAAGAGCTTCAATTCAAGCTTTCATTATAGTTAGGACCTTGAGGTATGAATAAGTCCCATTGATCTTCTGCTCACTCCAGCTTATTCCAAACTTGTTCAAGTCTTTTTGGGGGAGCATTTGGACATCTGTAATTGTTATACCATGGTGTTGGAGCTAGAAACACTTATATAGGGAGTGGTAGTGTCTCTAAGCTCTACTTCTTCCTTTTTGTTTTTACCTACGTCTAAGTCATCTTCTATCTCTTCTTTCTTGTATTCACCCTCAATCTCAATGGATGGAGGTGTTTTAAGATCAAAAGAATCAAGCTCATCCTCCCCCTTCTCAAACTCCATTTCTTGAGCTCAGACTAGTTACTGTACTCCAAGTAGATCCCTAAAACGAACGAATTTCTCTTTACCAAGTGATTTGGTAAAGATATCGACTACCTGGTCTTCTGTCTTCACATGAAGTAGATCAATCTGTCCTGTGAGTACCATTTCTTTGATGAAATTGTAATGAATCTCTATGTATTTGGATCTAGCATGATAGACGACGTTGCTAGCTAGCATCCATATACACCTTAGGTTGTGTACATAACCCTCACGCTACTCCATATATACCTCTTCAAGCAAGTCACAATTCAGGAATGCATTTTTTACATCCATTTTTCATAATTTTCAGCCCTTAGAAGCCACTAATGCAATGACTATTCTCACCATTTTCATCTTGGCAACCGAGTTGAAAGTCTCCTCATAATCTAGGCCGTATTGTTGTGCATATCCCTTTGCAACGAGCCGGGCTTTATACCTTTCCAAAGAACCATCTGACTTGCATTTCTCTTTATAAACCCATTTGCTTAAAGACATCGAGTACCTCATCCTTGTACTTCTGAATGTAGAGCCATGTGTATCAGTTAAAATCATCTATCCAACCGACAATAGATTCTTGCAAATTTTGTTCTGCCATCTGTCCAATCGACAATAGATTCTTGGTAATAGAAGGTACATGTAGTACATCATGTAGTCTCTTCTTTCTATCGTCATAGCTACAATAGTCTACCTTCCTAGTGGTGGGCTGTCTCGCACTTGTGCCCAAAATATTTCCATTCCTTTCAGCTCCAAGTCTTGCATGACTTCCTGAACAACGTTCTTATGAAAAGATCTTTTCAGGATGAGAAGCTTATATCCGCACTCCATTCTTCTTATCTCCCGAAGGGCGATAGTGCCCGATTTCCATCTCCTTTTCTTCTCTAGTGGCCGTTGTGCTCTATGGGGAGCACCTGTTGTTGCTGCATTAGAGGAGGCTCCACCTTGTGCTTCAGGTGGCGGGCTTTGGCATGAGGCCTTCCCATGGCCGAGAAATGGGGACATGCTTGCTTGGTGCCTACCATGTAAGCTCAAGGAGGGCAAGATGGAGAAGAGACAGAGGTTGGGGGTTCCCTCCTTCTCCTTTGTAGTTGTCCCCTCTCTTTTAGTGGATGCGATGGCAATGGTAGTGGCAGTGGCAGCTTCTCTCTCTCTGTCTCCCTCTCTCTCAATCTCCCTTATGTTGATCTGTCTCCCTTCTTCTCTCTATACATCTCTTTATCAACAAAAAGAAAAAGAGAAGTAAAGAAAAGAGAAAAACAAAGAGAGAAGAGAAAATGCATTTACCTCAAAGCTTGAAGAAGAATCCTTTCGTGCTTCTCTCCTTCTTCTTCTTCTCCTTCACGGGTTCCCTCATTCTTCTTTGCAGTTGTTCCCTCTATTTTTGTGGTGGATTGGCAATGGCAGCAACCTCTGTCTCTTCTCTCTCTCTCTCAATCTCTCTCAATCTCCCTTGCGCACGTTGATCTCTCTCACTTCTTCTCTCTATACACTCTTCATCAACGAAAAGAAAGAGAGAAGTACAGAAAGGAGAAAAACAAAGAGAAAAGAGATAATACACTTATCTCAAAGCTTGAAGAAGAATCCTTTCGCGCTTCTCTCCTTCTTCTTCTTTTCCTTTACGGGTTCCCTCCTTCTTCTTTGCAGTTGTCCCCTCTCTTTTGTGGTGGATTGGCGGTGGCAGTGACCTCTCTCTCTCTCTCTCAATCTCAATCTCCCTTGCGCATGTTGATCTCCCTCACTTCTTCTCTCTATGGAGTTATAGTGTTCAAGTTATGACAAATACAAAGATTTGACTATGTGTCCCAAACTTATGGAAAATCCCCACATTCCCCAATATGGTGTTTCTCTTCTTCTTCTTCTTCTCCTATTGAGTGATAGAGCGTTCGATTTGGAGTTATAGTGTTCAAGTTATGACAAATGAAAGCACTTAAAAAATAGAATCTATTGAGCTATAAAGTGCTTGGTTTGGAGTTATAGTGTTCAAGTTATGACAAATACAAAGATTTGACCATGTGTCCCAAACTTATGGAAAATTCCCACATTCCTCAATATGGTGTTTCTCTCATTCTTTTTCTTCTCTTGCATGGGCTCCCTCCTTCTTTGCAGTTGTCCCCTCTCCTTTTGTGGTGGATTGGCGGTGGCAGTGACCTCTCTCTCTCTCTCTCTCTCAATCTTCCTTGCGCACGTTGATCTCTCTCACTTCTTCTCTCTTTACACTCTTCATCAATAAAAAGAAAGAGAGAAGTAAAAAAAAGAGAAAAATAAAGAGAGAAGAGATAATGCACTTACCTCAAAGCTTGAAGAAGAATCCCTTCGCGCTTCCCTCCTTCTTCTTCTCCTTCACGAGGTCCCTCCTTCTTTGCACTTGTCCCCTCTCTTTTTGTGGTGGATTGGTGGTAGTAGTAACCTCTCTCAATCTCCCTTGCGCATGTTGATCTCTCTCACTTCTTCTCTCTATACACTCTTCATCAACAAAAAGAAAAAGAGAAGTAAAGAAAAGAGAAAAACAAAGAGAGAAGAGATAATGCACTTACCTCAAAGCTTGAAGAAGAATCCATTTGTACTTCTCTCATTTTTTTTTCTCCTTCGGGAGTTCCTTCCTTCTCCTTTACACTTATCTCCTCCCTCTTCGTGGATGGCGGCAGTGGCGCCGGCTTCTCTCTCTCTCTCTCTCTCTCTCGCTTGTAAAATGCCATGCTCTGGTTTTGACACTTTTTTATGATGCCCCTCTCTCACTTATTTTTTATTTATCTCCATCTCTCTCTTCCTTCTCCTCCCTTCTTCTCTCTATTTCTCTCCCTCCCCACTCTCACTCAACTCATCTCATTGCAAAGACAATCAAAGATAGAAAATAAAAAGCTTAAGAAACAAAGATATTGAAAGAAACGCCACCCCACCTCTCTTTATCTCTCTCTCCCCCCTCTCCCTTTACTTTTCTTTATTAACCTTTTCTCTCATTCTCTCATTGTTTTTCTATTTCTCTCTCCCTCTCTCTCGCTCTCTATTTTTTCTCTCTATCTCTCTTTCTCCCTCTCTCTCTCTTCTTTTCACTCTCCTTCCTCTCTTTACCTCACCTTTCTTTTCTACCTCCTCCTCCTCTCTTTCTTTCCTCTCCCTCTCTCTATTTCTCTCCCCCTCTCTTTCTCTCACTATTTCCCTTTCTTTGTTTCCTCTCTCTTTGTTTCTCCCCCCTCTCTCTCTCGTTGTTTCTCTCACTAATCCTCTCTCCCTCCCTTCATCTCTCATTTCTCTCTTCCTCTTTATCTTTGTTTCCTTTCTCTCCCTCTTTCTCTCTTCCTCTCCCTTCATTCTTCTCCCTCCCTTCCTCCCTCCCTCTCTTTCCATGTATCTCTTTGCAAAGAAAAACAAAAAAAGAAAACAAGAGAACACAAAAATAAAGCAAGAAGAGACAATATACCTACCTCAAAGGCCTGAAGATGAAACCCTTTGTACCTTCTCTTTGCAACTTCCCTCCCTTCTCCCTTGCACATTTCTCTTTCTTCTTCGTGTATAGCGGTGGCGGCGGTGACAATGGTGATGAGCTCTCTCTCTCTCTAAGCTTTAAGCTCTCTCGCTCTTTCATTCTTTCTTGCAAATTTTTTCTCGGAAAATGTTATGCTCAGGTTTTCGAAACTTTTTCCTCAGACCGTCGTCGCTATTAGCGTTGCTATATGCATCACTATTTGCATCGCTATTTGCGTCGCTAATAGAATTAGCAACACTAATAGCGATACAAATAGCGACGCATATAGCGACGCTTTTAGCAATACCACTTTTTTGCGTCGCAAATGGCCGTCGCTATTGCCCCATTCCCTTGTAGTGATTGTCTCCAAATGTTTTGTATCTGTGATAATTATTGAATTCCATGCACATCTCTCTTTCCTTTTATATAGAAGCATGCTATGGATACAATCTTCTTTACCTTCAAGTATGTAGATTCCAGATTATGACATAGATAATGTCACAAATCACTATTCACATGTTGTATCTCACATGTCAATAGAGTACATGAGGATCCTATGTATGAGTGATCTTAATGCATATACAAGACTAAAGAAACAATATTCTAAGGACTTTAATGGGCGTGATGATATCTTTAATAATGACTATGGCATGTTTGATTTTATTGAGGATTGGTATCAAAAGAATAGTGTGAGTGATATTCCTAACAATGATAAGTATCTTCGAGAAGAAGCTCTAAAGTGTATCTACATAGGAATCCAACTGACAAAACTAAGTGCAAGCTTACTTAAATCTACAAAACCGTTTTGGATGGAGTAATCTATCCATTTCAGCCATGCTTTTTACAACTACACTCGTGACCGTGGTTGGTCTAGAGAAAATATAGACACTTTGAGAGAATTGCTTGGTTCATGGAGAGTAAGCTCTGAGGAGCTCTTAGGATCAAACTCGGCTCCTTTGGAACATGTTGCAGGTATAAATATTTTTTATTTTCTTAGTTTTTTCATTTATATAGCAATTATATTTCACTTTAATCGTATATATTTTCTTGCCTTACTAAATGTAGGTTTTGGAGAATTCTTGGATGACATTATTCGACATGGTAGTCATGATGCTTTCTGGTGTTATATTTATGAGCGTATGGTCTCAGTATATGTCAATATCAAAACAAATAACAAAGATAATGAGATTTCTTATGCAAACTACCAAAGACGAAGATTGTTTACATGGATATTTATGCATATTACAAAAGACCAATGTGACAGACTTATGCCGTATCAAAGGATGACAAGAGAACTCCACAAAGCTTTACTACCACCTAATGGACACTTAGTGGATTCTAATAGGTATGATGAATGTCCAGAATGGCATGTATCAGGTCTCATGCATGTATCATGTGTGGAGAAAGCAAAAGAAATATGGAGTTTTTTAGAAAAGTCTAATGATTGTGCATGAAAAAGAGTCTAACAAAGGGAATAACCATAGAAGCAAAGAAGTTAAGATGTAGGGATGCAACTAATGAAGAAAAGAGATATGTTCATCATAGCTTCAACATAGAGGTGGAAACAGTAACAGAATATAAAAAGGTTTTTCTAAAGGGAGAAGTTTATAAAGTGGGAGATAAAGTGGTGGTAAGATGCGATAAAGACTCTAGAGTGGACATAGATGTTGGCCATTGGAAAGCATGCATATCATCATTTTTTTCGTTTGAATGCAATGGTGAAGTGAAACTATTTTTCGAAGCTTATTACTACAGACAATGTATTGTGGTTGAAAGTGGCCATGAAAGTCTAGTTGTGGATACCACTACAGGTATGAGTGTCTTGCAAAATGGTTTTGTTCCATTTTCATGGGATTGTATTAGACCAATACAATCATTGTTATACAAATTTATTCCACTTCAACATGGAAACAATATCATCGCATATGAGACAAAAGATTTGAGACCAAGGTCACATTTGATTAAGATAGGTTGCATCGGTTGCATTTCTCCTTGGCTAGAGGAAAATGATGTTGTCTATATGAAGTCTCATCTAGATGCTTTATGTGAGCCAAATGACCTCAAATGTGCCGTTATAAGAGCAGTACACTATGAAATGAAGCAAGTAAAAGTGGGCTAGCCAACTAATGTACACTTGCAAGAAAATATTTGGAAAGTGAGAATAGAGGATCAAGATTGGAAGGATTGGTGGCTATATGGTGCACAGATCGGATGCTATACGCTCGCGTAGTGAATACTCGAGGGTCCCCAAGAATAAAAGAACTCTACTTTTTGCAAAACTCAAGGTAAAAAGCATGCACGACATGAACAAGAGACCAATTGGGTGCAATCTCCCCCCATGCCTTGTGTGAGTGCTCCACAAAGCATGTATTTTATGTATGAATCATCTTCAAGCTCAAATAATAGCCCAAATTACAAAATAGCAAGCTTTTAGCTTTTGAGTTTGCTTTAGCACAAAATAGAAATAAAGCTAATGGGCGGTGCCCAAAGAGTCAGGCATACCCAATACAATGTCCAAGTACAAATAACATAATCGTGCGCCCATGCGCATACAAAATAATAAATAAATATCCAACGCCTCAATAAATAGGTGCCATGCCTAAGGTATGCGCCCATCAAAATATAAGTGATAAATCGAATACTCGCTATCCTCCAATGCTTTCCTCCACCATTGCTGCTATCTCTACACATCAACTGAAGCATTCATAATCGTTAGTGAAATAATACAATTAAACTGACAAAAGTGAATACCTAGGAGTCTTCAGCTACATAAATGAATCAACTGGTTAGAAATCAATCCTAACCTTAATTTATTACAAGTGCACACTCTAAACTCATAAACATTTATTAATTTAATATGCATTTTGCGGAATCACCCGCTATGGAATCACCCATGTACACACTAAATTAATGAAACAGCCGAAAAGGATAGGCGTCCCCATCAACTTCTCACACAAAGAATCCACTTTGTGTATGAGCCCCGGTCATCAAAGTTTACGAAATCCACCGTAAAACCTCACGGAATCCACCATGGCATGGAATCCACCGTGAAATATGCCTCCTGGCATCATATCCCTAGGGTGGGATAGCAATTGACCTCAATTGCTATTAGCTCAATGTGGAGCTAGCAGAGTGGGGAAAGCATTTAAGTCTCTAGCGTGCATCCATTGGGCTTCTTCTACAGGATGGTTCTTAAATTTGACTAGATATCTAGAATATATTCGGCCAGTTCTAGTGGTTATAAAGTCAATATCTATGATAGCTTCAAGTTCAAGTATTTCAGTCTCTTCCTCTAACAAAGGTGGGTTTTCATAAACAAGGTATACAGGTAATTGGCCTCTAAAGGGTCGTAATAAACTAATGTAAAATGTGTTGTGAATTTTCTAGTGAGGTGGTAATTCTAACTTGAATGCATTGTCATTAATTTTGTGAATGATCTTAAATGGTCCATAGAATCTAGGTGCTAATTTGAAAACTGGGTGTCTATCTACACTTTGTAATCTATGTTTTTCTATTCTCAACCAAACATAGTCATCAACTTTGAAATTCATTGCTTGTCTTTTCTTATTGGCTTGTTTGGTATATGATTGCTGGGCTTTGGCAATCATGTCTTTAACCTCATCAAAAATAGTAGCATGCATACTAGTAATATCATCAGCACTCTGAATTCTATTTGATAAAGATGCAACAGGTGTAGACAAGGTATAACCATAAATCACTTCAAACGGTGCTTTCTTTGTAGATGTGTGTGGTGCATTGTTATATGCAAACTGCAATAAATGCAAATGTGTGTCCCATGTCTGTGGTTTAGAAATAGTGTAAGCACGTAAAAGATCTAGAATAGTACTGTTAGTGGCTTCTATTTGTCCATTAGTTTCAGGATGAAATGTAGATGAGAAATCAATTTTTGTTCCTAAGTTAGCAAACAAAGTAATCCAAAAGTTGTTACAAAATCTAGAATCACGATAAAAAATAATAACTTTTGGTAATCCATGGTTAGTGAAAATAGTTTTCAAAAATAATTGTGCTGCCTGAGATGCTGTTAAAGTTTTCTTACATGGAATGAAATATGCTTGTTTACTAAACCTATCTACTATAGTCCAAATCATATCATGGTTAGCTTTAGTATTAGGTAAACCAGTAATAAAATCCATAGAAATTTGTTCCCATGGTCTCGATGGAATAGATAAAGGCATAAGTAATCCATACTGTTTACCATGATGTCTCTTAACTCTTTGACAAATCAAACATTCAGAAACAAAGTTAGATACATCAGTGTCCATATGTGGCCAATAAAAATCTTCAGTTAATGTACGTAAAATAGATATGATACCTCTATGACCTTGATATGGAGGACAATGAATCTCATTCAAAACAAAAGATCTGAATGGAACTGTAACACATAATCTCTTTTCATAAAACATAAATCCATCATCATAAGACAGTGAATCAATAGGAATCCAGTTATTTTGAACTAATTTATTCCAATAAGCATGAAAAGTAATGTCTTGATGATAAGTATCTTTCATAGGAGTTAAAGAATCAAATGATATAACAGAAATATTATGAATGGCAGGTCTTCTACTTAATGCATCGGCCACTACATTTTCTTTACCGAGTTGATATTGGATAATCGGATGAAAACTCTGAATAAAGGCTACCCATTTGATATGTCGATCAGATATTTGGGGTTGGCTAAGTAAATGTCTAATACTTTGTTGATCAGTCTTAATCATAAATTCAGAACCCATTAAGTAGTGTTTCCATTGTCTTAAAGCTTGTACTACAGCTAATAATTCTTTATCATATGTGGAATATTTAAGTTCGGAGGGTTTCAGTTTACAACTAGAATAGGCTATAGGATGATTGTCTTACATAAGTACGGCTCTTATTCCAGATCCGCTAGCATCAGTCACTACTAAAAAGAATGGTCTATTAAAATCAGGCAGTTGTAATACAGGAGCATGGGTTAATGCATGCTTCAATAAATCAAAGGATTTCTGTTGATTATCAGACCACCAATGATAAACAATACCTTTCTTCAAAAGTTTAGTCAAAGGCAAAGCAAGTAATGAAAAATTACGCACAAATTTCCTGTAGAAACTAGCAAGACCTAGGAAAGATCGTAACTCATGTACATTTTTAGGTATATGCCAATTCAATATTGTTTCTATTTTCTTAGGGTCAACCTTAATACCATCAGATGATACAATATGACCTAAATATTTAATTTATGTTTTAAAGAACTCACTCTTTTCCAGATTGGCATACAATTGATTATCTTTTAATAACTTGAAAACCAAGGACAAATGTTCATAATGTTCTTTCTCATTTTGACTAAACACCAAAATATCATCAAAGAATACAATAACACAATGCTGATATTTCAAAAATATACGATTCATCATTCTACTAAATGTAGCAGATGCATTAGTCAATCCGAAAGGCATCACTAAAAATTCATAATGACCAAATTGTGTTCTAAATACAGTCTTGAATATGTCAGACTTATCTAATCTCACTTGATGATAACTAGATTTAAGGTCTATTTTACTAAATATGGCAGATCCTTGCAGTTTATCCATAAGGTCATCGACTCTAGGAATTGGATACCTATTCTTTACTGTGATCTTATTTAAAGCACGATAGTCAATGCACATACGATAGATATTATTTTTCTTCTTTACTAACAAAACAGGTGCACCAAATGGAGAACTACTAGGTGTAATCAATCCTCTATTTAGTAATTCCTCAACTTGATTTTGAATTTCCTTTTGCTCTATCTGGTTATGCCTATATGGTGCTTTACAAGGTGGTTGTGTACCAGGAATCAAATCTATTTTGTGGTCTTCTGGACGTGAAGGAGGTAAACTAGGCGGTAGATCTTCTGCAAAACAGTCTTTAAAGTGTGCAAGAAATTCTTAATGCCTAGGGTGCATACGGTTTTCTTTAACTTGCAGTTCATTCACCCAAATGAGATAGGATTTACTACTTTTGTGTAATGCACGTTTAGCTTGAGTATGCGAAAGCAGTGGAAAAGCATTAGATGCATGCATACCATTCAATGTAATATGTTTTCCTTGAAATTCAATATTAATTGAATGTGTGGAATAATCTATATCAGGGTTATGCTGATGACGCCAAGGCATACCTAATATAATATCACTGGACTGTAATGGTACAACTAGAAAATTCTTTCTTTCAGTGTATTGACCAATTTGAATTTCTAAATCATGCACTTCCTATGTTCCATTATAGCTTGTGCCTAAGAATGCTGCCTTAATGCGATAATGCGTAGGTACAGTTTGTAACTCCAATTCTTTTACTAGCTTTCCAGAAATAAAATCATGAGTACTACCATCATCATGCAAAATAATCTTTTCTTTTCCATACACTAAACATTTCATTGTTAATAAAGAATGTGGAGTTGGCATACCTGGTAAAGTATCCGAAGGAGTGGTTATGTCGTCTTCATCTTCCGTGAAATCACGCATTTCTTCATGTTCGTCATCTTCCATTGCTCCAAGGTAGTTGATATGGACAGGTGGCTTCTTCGAATGGCAATTGGCTGCTAGATGTCCAGGTTGGTGGCATTTATAACACACTATAGGCTTGGCTTTGGTTACATTGTTTGTTTGCAATGGAAGGAAGTCTAGGAATATTAGGATTTGGCTGTGGAATTGGCTTAGGGTTTTGATTGTGGTATTGGATGGTAAAGCAAGTGGTTTTTCCCAATTCTTAGGGAAAAATGATGAAGGAAAATGACCTTGATTAAATCTCTAAAATTTGAATTGAATTGCTTAGATCCATAGTTACCATTGTCAAGATTGTGGGAGAGAAGGAAGGAGTCTCACTTGTAGCTTTCTTGCTTGCACAATGGGGGAATACACACAAAGGTGGAGGCTGAAAACAGTTTTCCTCTTCTTAGTTGTGTAAGCCAAAAAGAACTCTCATACAAAGAAATAGAAGAACCCTATATATGGGTCTCAAACCAAAGACAACTAACTAAGGTGACATACTAACTGAGCCACGAACTAGAGTAGATAAGGATAGCTGTCATCTAGCTATTATTCATGGGCGGTGTACCAACCGCATCTGCAACTGACAAGTCGGTGACACAAATGCACAACGGTCACCCTGGCATATCACGAGTGGAGCTCGATATCTCAACACTCCCCCTCGAGCTCAATCCCAATTCCTGCACACCAAGCAGGTCTCTGAATTTGCATAGCTTCTCTGCGCCCAATGCCTTCGTAAATATGTCAGCTACCTAATCCTCTGTGCTGACATAAACTAGATCAATAAGACCTAGTAAAACCCTCTCCCGCACATAGTGATAATGCACCTCAATGTGCTTTGTTCTAGCATGATAGACTGGGTTATTTGCCAAGTGTATACTACTCATGTTGTCACAATAAATGACAACTGGCCCATCTGTAGGCTGATGCATATCATAAAGTAGCTTATGCAACCAAGCTACCTCACATGCAGCCATTGCTGCACCCCTGTACTCAGCCTCTGCGCTCGACAAGGCAACTGTAGGCTGTTTCTTGCTGCTCCAAGTGACTGCAGTACTCCCAAAAGAGAACACATATCCACTGGTAGATCGTCTATCAGAAATACTACCAGCCCAATCAGCATCAGTGTATCCATGTAACTGTATCTGAATCCCAGTCTCATAAAATAGTCCATACTGCAATGTGGACTTCACATATCTGAATATGCGTCTAGCCGCATCCAAATGTGGTTTCCTTGGAGCCTGCATAAACTGAATTACCAATCCAATAGCATAGCTCAAATTTGGCCTGGTAATAGTCATATAAATCAAACTTCCTACTATGCGTCTGTACATAGTAGGGTCTTTGAGAAGCTCACATGCATCTGTGCTCAACTTCACATTCTGCTCCAAAGGAACTGAAATAGGCTTACAGCCTGTCATCCCATATTTGGATAGCATGTCCAATCCATACTGCCTTTGCAAGAGTCATATCCCACTTGGTGATCTAATCACCTCAATGCCCAAGAAATAACGCAGCTCTCCCAAATCCTTCATCTCAAACTTTTGCTTCAATAGTATTTTCACATGAAGGATATCTTCATCACTATCACCTGTGATAATCAAATCATCAACATAAATGACAAGCAGCATAATACATTTCTCTGTTTTTCTCACATAAAGTGAGAAATCTGCCTTGGAAATCTGAAAGCCAATAGTGACAAGATACTGTCCTATCTTGTCAGACCATGCTCTAGGTGCTTGCTTCAAGCCATACAAGGCTTTCTTCAACCTGCAAACAAACTCAGGATGAACAGTATGCACATAACCTGGTGGCTGCTCCATATAGACCTCTTCTTGCAAATCACCATGCAAGAAGGCATTCTTTACATCTATTTGATGTAAAGACCATCCCTTTGATGCAGCCATAGCAATGACTGCTCTTACGGTTGCCATCCTTGCAACCAGACTGAATGTTTCTTCATAGTCAATGCCATATGTTTGTGCATACCCCTTGACTACTAATCTTGCCTTGTATCTGTTCACAGAACCATCTGCGTTGTGCTTCACCTTATAAACCCACTTACAGCCAATTGCATTCTTATCTTTAGGCAAAGGTACCAACTCCCATGTAGCATTTGCTTCCAAGGCATCCATTTCTTCATCCATAGCTTTCTCCCATTTTTCTTTTCCCATGGCTTGCTCAAAAGAAGTGGGTTTTAGTTCCTGTATCACTTTGACTATATATGCATAGTGAATGGCTGTAAATCCATCATATTTCAGCCTATCCACAGGATACCTAGCCCTGGTAGACCTACGCAAAGTAGGCTCACTTCCAGGTGCTCTCAAAACATCCTTGGTATTCCTTACTCCAGGTGTAACAATAGAAGGAATACCCAACTCATCATCAATGCTCAGTTTTGAGCCACTCGATTCACCATCCATATAAGAGTGACCTGCATTCACATCAAACATGGGCTGATCTACCTTCTCTTTTCCTTTTCGCGATACCTGCATACCACTATCTACATTGCTTTGAGAAGATTCTCCTGATCTCAATCTGCCTGTCAATGGCGAAGAATGTGAACCACTGCTAGAGGATGCTCCAGGTCCACTAATATCTTGTGACTGCTGCTGTGAATTCTGTGGAGCATTACCATTTTGTGCATCTACATTATCAATCACATTTATTGGTTTATACCAGCTACTCATCTCGTATAAAAAAACATCTCTGCTCACTATAAACTTACGAGTAGAAGGGTTATAGCATCTATACCCTTTCTGCTGCAAAGAGTAACCAATAAAGATGCACTTCTCAGCTTTTGGATCCAACTTGGATCTCAACTCATCTGGCACATGAACATAGGAAATGCAACAAAAAATCTTCAAATGAGAAATATCTAGTTTCCTACGAGTATACCTCTCCTCTGGAGTCATGCCATGTATTGCTATAGTGGGAGTCCTGTTCATTATATAGACTGTTGTAGCAACTGCTTCAGCCCAATAAAAATCTAGCAAGTCTTTTTCGTTGAGCATGGCACGAGATACCTCTCCAATATGCATGTTTTTCCTTTCTGCAATTCCATTTTGTTGTGGGGTATGATTGCATGAATATTATTGCTTTATGCCATGCTCCTGCAAGAACCTTGCAAACTCATTTGAGAGGTACTCTCCCCCTCCATCTGACCTTAGGCATTTTATTTGCAGGCCTGTTTCTTTTTCAACCATAGCTTTAAGAGTTTTGAAATGCCCAAAAACTTCACTTTTCTTTTTCATAAAATATACCCAAACTTTTTTGCTATAGTCATCAATAAAAGTAACAAAATAATGACAGCCTCCAAGAGATGCAGCTTTAGTAGTCCACACATCAGAGTGGATTAATTCCAATGGCTTCTTACTCTCTTGAACATGTCTAGGAAATGGTTTCCTTGCCTGTTTTCCAAACTGACAGGCTTCACATACCTTATGCATTTCTGCAACCTTGAATTTAGGCAATCTTGCAATAATATTTTGGGCCTGCATTGATTTAAGTCGCTGTACATTAACATGACCAATGCGTTTATGCCAGATATCAATATCAGCAACTACATCGGTCCCATGTGCAAACATTGCTGCACTCAATTCAGGCATGTTTTCATCCAATGTAAACATTCTGCCCTTCTTCTTTCCTTTTTTTATCAAGCGACCTTTATTTTTCATATCCTCAACAAAGCATCCATGAGGATTAAATCTGATCTGCAAGCCCTGCTCAACCATTTGACCAACAGAAACCAGATTCTTGGTGATATTCGGGACATGAAATATATCTGACAGGTATTTCTTTTTCCCATCCTGCATAGACAAAGGAATTTTTCCAATTTGCACAATAGGATGTGCAGTATCATCACCAGTCTCCACAAATCCTGGTTTTTCCATTTTCCTTGCATCCTGCATCCATTCTGCATGACCTGTCATGTGGTTTGATGCACCTGAGTCAACATACCACACTTCGTTGCTTTCTTCTACACTTGTCACAGAATTGTTCATGTGCTGCACCATAAACAAATGCTCATTTCTGTCATCACCCTGTCTACTAGAAGATGCATAATTTCCTTGTTGCAATTTTCCATTCATGATGTCATTCTGCTTTTTATAGCAGTCTTTAGCCATATGACCCATTTTACCACAGTAGTAGCATTCAACATTGTTGTTTGCATTTTGGCCTCTTTGCTATCCACCATGACCTCTTTGGCTCCCCCTGCCTCTAGAGTTACCACGTCCTCCTCCATAGGATTGGTTTTCTTGAGTCTGCTGCATATTCTGATTTCTACCACGGCCTCCAAATCAGCCTCCTCTACCTCTGCCTCTACCTCTTCCACAATTTGAGTAGAAGACAGTTTCTTTTGAAGTTCCTCCTGAAGAAGATGCACCACCATTTCTTTGCTCCTCAGAAATTAGAAGAGCAATTAACTCCTCAAAATCAGGAAATCTTTCACGAACTGAAATGGATGTCCGAAACTGTGCATAATCCTTTCCTAGACCATTCAAGGTCACAGAAACTAAATCATCATCTTCCACTGGCGACCCAATGGAAGCAAGTGCATGTGCAATCTTCTTCACCTTCATGTGGTAGTCATTGACGCTCATACTTTCTCTTTGAACATTATGCAACTCTTTCTTGAGCTGCATTTTCCTGGCTTGCGTATTTGTGCTATACATTTTTGACAAAGTATCCCATGCCTCCTTTGGCGTACTTGCATCCTGAATATGCACAATCATTGATGCCAGGAGGCATATTCCACGGTGGATTCCGTGCCACGGTGGATTCCGTGAGGTTTTACGGTGGATTCCGTAAACTTTGATGACCGGGGCTCATACGCAAAGAGGATTCTTTGTGCGAGAAGTTGATGGGGACGCCTGTCCTTTTTGGGCGTTTCATTAATTTAGTGTGTACATGGGCGATTCCATAGCGGGTGATTCCACAAAATGCATATTAAATTAATAAACGTTTATGAGTTTAGAGTGCGCACTCGTAATAAATTAAGGTTAGGATTTATTTCTAACCAGTTGATTTATTTATGTAGCTGAAGACTGCTAGGTATTCACTTTTGTCAGTTTAATTGTATTATTTTACTAACGATTGTGAATGCTTCAGTTGATGTGTAGAGATAGCAGCAGTGGCGGAGGAAAGCATTGGAGTTTAGCGAGTATTCGACCTTTGGACTATATTTTGATAGGCGCCACGCCTATATTTTGTTATGTCTATTGAGACATTGATTATTGATTATTATTTTGTATGCGCCTATGCGCACGGATATGTTATTTCTATTTGGACATTGAGATTGGGCGTGCCAGACTCTATGGGCACCGTCCATTAGCTTTATTTTTTTATTTTTGTAGAAAGCAAACCCAATTTGTCTCTTGCCTCTTGTCGTGCATGCTTTTACATTGTTTTTTGTGCAAAAAGGTAGAGTTCATTATTCTTGGGGACCTTCAGGGATTCACTACGTGAGCTATCTGCGACCGATCTGCGCACCAGTGGTATCAGAGCGGAGCAGAGATCAAGAGCTTCCAATCGCTACCAATCTCGGGCGAAGGCGGAGCTCCAGGAACAAACGGGCTCTACAGTCAATCTCGTCGCGAACCGTCGATACATGTAGACTTCTGGCGATCAAGAACCCCTGTTTCCACTGTCAGATCGCGAAGAACTAGGCTCTGCAGGCGGAGGACCACGCATTCATCTTCATCAACAAGTCGTTGAAAAACAGTGAGAAAAAATTTTAATCTTCTCAATTAAAAGCTTAATTACAAAGCTTTATAAGCTTAAAGGAAGCTTAGTGCTTCAAAACTCACTTCGACGTATCAGAAGACCCCCCCGAAATTTCCGCGCGGCAAAAAAAACGGTCCCCCCCTCACGGAATCGACGCTGCCTGTTTAGTCCTCCATTAAGCTATTAAAGCTTAAGCTTAATCACAAAAGCTTAAGGCTTTCTGCAAGTTACACAGGGCAGACAAGTTCAGTAACTCCAGGTCTCGCACTTCTGAAGTCAAGTTCAGCAAGTCAATTGAAATCAAGTTCTGTAAGTTCTGCAAGTCGGCCTAAGTTCAGCAAGTCAATAACTCTGCAAGTCTGCTAAGTCTGCAACTCTGCAAGTCAGACTAAATCAGAACTGACTAGTGCTTAAAACTCCTAGAAGACTTGTTCGTATGCAAAAACTCTGAACTGGAAAGTTGTTCGCAGCAAGCTGTTCTACCTATCTACAAGTTCATTGAAGTACTTCCAGCAAACGGAGACAGAAATATTGCAGAATTTCTGAAAATTGAAGAAGAAATACCTAAAAATACATAGCCTTGTAACCCCAAATTTGAGCTACGCTCATCCCGCTAACCTGATTTTGAGTGAGAAAGGTTTGTTGAGTTTTACAGGATGACTACCCCACATATGGATGATCCTATGGCTGAAGACGACTTACCTGAGCCTACCATGGAATAAAAGCTGGATCTAATCATGCTACAATTGGAAGAAGAGCGAAGGGCTAGGCAAGCATTGCAAGCGCAATTGACAAAACTTCAAAGAGCGTCCACCGATAAAGAAGAACCTCAAGCTGAAGATTTGATTCGCCGTACCATCGACGCCACTCTTGAAGCACAAACCATTCGCAAGGAATCCAAGATAAGTAAACGAAGTTTCAAGTTTCGCACTTTCAATGGCATAAGAGAAGGAAAGACTGTTTTATCTTTCATTAGCCAGTTTGATGACTATTTCCATGAGGAAACTTATCCCGAAAAAGATAAAATCAAGTGTGTTACTAATCATCTGATAGACAGAGCATCACTTTGGTGGACTGTAGTCCGCAAGAGCATAGAATGTCCTGCTACTTGGGAAGATTTCAAGAAGAAGTTCATGCAAAATTTCCTTCCACCGCAATTTCATGAGAAGGCTATCAAGCAATGGGATTTACTTCAACAGCGAGATCGTGAGCCTATTCCATAGTATACAGAGCGTTTTTGGAATGCACTCCTACAGCTACGCATGCTTGAAGACGTACCAGAGATGACACATAAGCGGAAGTATATGTCTGGACTTCTTGGACATTACTACGCTGAGGTGAATATGTTCAAGCCTGCTACCCTTGAAGACGCCATCTCCTTAGCTCACGACACTGAAGATAAGTTACGCGGAAGAGATCGACGACCACAGCCATTCCAAGCAAACAGTAATTATGGATCTAAACAATTCAATTCCAATTTGAGAAGGTTTAATCCAGGTCGTTTTTCATCACCATCTTTCCGCAAGAATTGGCCTAAACCACCTGCATTACCATCCACTGTCAATCCAAATTCTAAGCCTACTCCACAAGCAAATCCAAATATACCCAGACTCCCAGCCATTGCAAATAATGTGACCAAAGCCAAGCCCATCGTATGCTACAAGTGTCACCAGCCAGGGCATCTCGCAGCAAATTGTCATTCAAAGAAGCCATCAGCACATATCAACTACCTTGGAGCTATGGACGAAGACGAGCATGAGGATATGCCGGATTTCACTGAAGAAGAAGATGATCCTACTACTACTTCCGACACTTTACCAGGTATGCCTACTTCACATTCATTGTTGACTATGAAATGTATGGTGCATGGAAAAGAAAGAACTATATTGCATGATGACGGTAGTACCCATGACTTTATTTCAGCAAAATTGGTAAAGGAATTGAAATTGCATACTGTACCTACGCACTATCGCATAAAAGCTGCATTTTTAGGCACTAGGTACAATGGCACAGAAGAAGTTCAAGATTTAGAAATTCAAATTGGTCCATATATTGAAAGAAGAAATTTCTTAGTTGTCCCATTACAGTCAAGCGATATTATTCTAGGAATGCCATGGAGACACCAACATAATCCCAATATAGATTATTCCACACACACAATGAATATAAAATTTCAAGGAAAATCTATTACATTATTTGGTATGCATGCCTCTCATATGTTTCCACTGCTTTCGCATACTCAAGCAAAACGTGCACTACGCAAGAATACTAAATCATATCTCATTTGGGTGAATGAATTGCACGCAAAAGAAACTCATATGCACCCTAAGCATAAGGAATTTCTCGCATATTTTAAGGATTGTTTTGCAGAAGACCTACCACCAGGTTTACCTCCATCACGTCCAGAAGACCATAAGATTGACCTAATACCTGGCACACAACCACCTTGCAAAGCCCCATATAGGCACAATCAAATAGAGCAAAAAGAAATTCAGAGTCAAGTTGAAGAATTACTAAATAGAGGCTTAATTCGACCTAGCAGTTCTCCATTCGGTGCACCTGTACTCTTAGTCAAGAAAAAGAATAATACCTATCGTATGTGTATTGACTACCGAGCATTAAATAAGATCACTGTAAAGAATAGGTATCCTATACCTCAAGTTGATGACCTTATGGACAAACTGCAAGGATCTTTTATATTTAGTAAAATTGATCTTAAGTCTGGATATCATCAGGTGAGGCTACATAGGTCCGACATATTTAAGACTGCATTCAGGACACAGTTTGGCCATTACGAATTCTTAGTCATGCCATTCGGATTAACTAATGCACCTGCTACTTTCAGTAGAATGATGAATCGTATTTTTCTGAAATATCAGTATTGTGTGATTGTTTTCTTTGATGATATTTTGGTGTTTAGTCAAAGTGAAAAAGAGCATTATCAGCATTTATCATTAGTTTTTCAATTACTGAAAGAAAATCAATTGTTTGCAAATCCTGAAAAGAGTGAATTCTTTAAGACAGAAATAGAATATCTAGGTCATATTGTATCAAAAGAAGGAATAAAAGTTGATCCTAAGAAAATTGATGCAATATTGCATTGGCCTATTCCTAAAAATGTACATGAATTACGCTCATTCCTTGGTCTTGCTAGTTTCTATAGGAAGTTTGTACGTAATTTCTCATTACTTGCTTTACCATTGACCAAACTTCTTAAGAAAGGCATTGTTTATCAATGGACTGAAAACCAGCAGAAATCCTTTGACTTACTCAAACGTGCATTAACCAATGCCCCTGTTCTACAATTGCCTGACTTTAACAGACCATTCTTTCTAGTTGTGACCGATGCTAGCGGATCAGGAATAGGAGCTGTATTAATGCAAGACAATCATCCAATAGCATATTCTAGTTCTAAGCTGAAACCCTCTGAGCTCAAATATTCCACTTATGACAAAGAACTATTAGCAGTTGTACAAGCATTAAAACAATGGAAGCATTATTTAGTGGGTTCAGAATTCATGATAAAGACCGACCAGCAAAGCATTAGACATCTACTTAGCCAACCCCAAATTTCTGACCGTCATATCAAATGGGCTTCCTTCATTCAAAGTTTCCATCCTACCATTCAATACCAACCTGGAAAAGAAAATGTAGTTGCTGATGCATTGAGTAGAAGACCTGCAATTCATAACATTTCTATCATATCTTTTGATTCTTTGATTGCTATGAAAGACACATATCACCAAGATATTACTTTTCATTCTGATTGGCAAAAATTAGTTCAAAATAATTTCATTCCTGTTGATTCATTGTCATATAATGATGGATTCATGTTCTTTGAAAAGAGAGTGTGTGTTACTATTCCATTCCGATCTTTTGTTTTGAATGAAATTCATTGTCCCCCATATCAAGGTCATAGAGGTATCATTTCTACATTACGCATGTTAACTGAAGATTTTTATTGGCCGCATATGGATGCAGATGTATCTAATTTTGTTTCTGAATGTTTGATTTGTCAAAGAATAAAGAGACATCATGGTAAACAGTATGGATTATTAATGCCTTTATCTATTCCATCTAAACCTTGGGAACATATATCTATGGATTTCATTACTGGCTTACCAAATACTAAATCTAACCATGACATGATTTGGACAATTGTAGATAGATTTAGTAAGCAAGCATATTTCATTGCATGTAAGAAAACTTTAACAGCATCACAAGCAGCACAGTTATTTTTGAAAACTGTTTTTACTAACCATGGATTGCCAAAAGTGATTATTTCAGATAGAGATTCTAGATTTTGTAATAATTTTTGGATTACACTGTTTGCAAATCTAGGCACAAAGATTGATTTCTCATCTGCATTTCATCCAGAAACAAATGGACAAACAGAAGCCACAAATAGCACCATTCTAGATCTTTTACGTGCATACACTATTTCTAAACCTCAGACATGGGATACTCATTTACATTTATTACAGTTTGCATATAACAATACACCGCACACATCTACAAAGAAAGCACCTTTTGAAGTTATTTATGGATATAGATTATCTACACCTGTTGCATCTTTGTCTAATAGAATACAAAGTGCCGATGATATTGCTGTTATGCATAATACTATTTTTGATGAGGTAAAGGATATGATTGCTAAAGCCCAACAATCATATACCAAACAAGCCAACAAGAAAAGACAAGCCATGAATTTCAAAGTTGATGATTATGTTTGGCTTAGAATAGAAAAGCGTAGACTGCAAAGTGTAGATAGACATCCAGTTGTCAAATTAGCTCCTAGATTCTATGGACCATTTAGAATTATTCATAAGATTAATGATAATGCATTCAAGTTAGAATTGCCATCTCATTGGAAAATTCATAATACATTTCACATTAGTTTACTGAGACCATTTAGAGGCCAATTACCTATCCACCCTGTTTATGAAAACCCACCTTTACTAGAAGAAGAGACTGAAATACTTGAACCAGAAACCATCATAGACACTGACTACATGACCACTAGAACTGGCCGAAGGTATTCTAGATATCTAGTAAAATTTAAGAACCATCTTGTAGAGGAAGCACAATGGATGCACGCTAGAGACTTAAATGCTTTCCCCACTCTGTTAGCTCCACATTGAGCTAATAGCAATTGAGGTCAATTGCTATCCCACCCCGGGGGTATGATGCCAGGAGGCATATTCCACGGTGGATTCCGTGCCACGGTGGATTCCGTGAGGTTTTACGGTGGATTCCGTAAACTTTGATGACCGGGGCTCATACGCAAAGAGGATTCTTTGTGCGAGAAGTTGATGGGGACGCCTGTCCTTTTCGGGCGTTTCATTAATTTAGTGTGTACATGGGTGATTCCATAGCGGGTGATTCCGCAAAATGCATATTAAATTAATAAACGTTTATGAGTTTAGAGTGCGCACTCGTAATAAATTAAGGTTAGGATTTATTTCTAACCAGTTGATTTATTTATGTAGCTGAAGACTGCTAGGTATTCACTTTTGTCGGTTTAATTGTATTATTTTACTAACGATTGTGAATGCTTCAGTTGATGTGTAGAGATAGCAGCAGTGGCGGAGGAAAGCATTGGAGTTTAGCGAGTATTCGACCTTTGGACTATATTTTGATAGGCGCCACGCCTATATTTTGTTATGTCTATTGAGACATTGATTATTGATTATTATTTTGTATGCGCCTATGCGCACGGATATGTTATTTCTATTTGGACATTGAGATTGGGCGTGCCAGACTCTATGGGCACCGTCCATTAGCTTTATTTTTTTATTTTTGTAGAAAGCAAACCCAATTTGTCTCTTGCCTCTTGTCATGCATGCTTTTACATTGTTTTTTGTGCAAAAAGGTAGAGTTCATTATTCTTGGGGACCTTCAGGGATTCACTACGTGAGCTATCTGCGACCGATCTGCGCACCAATCATAGAGTTTAAAATACTGATAGACAGCCAGTACATAACTTTCCTGGCTCTCTCATGCCATGCTTTGAATGCCTGCATTTGCTGTTGATTGGGAACATCAGGAAGAACTGGTTTTTCTTCATTTCCTGCAACAAATTCCCAATATCCTTTTCCCATAAGGAAATTCGTCATTCTAAACTTCCATGCTTGGAAGTTGTTCTTGTCAAGCTTTTCAATTACAATCTGTGAAAGAGAATCAGATGCCATTACAGAATACTGCAAAAAATTATGTCACTGCAAAAAACACAGCTTCACCCTCACAAGGGCAAATCTGCAAAACTGGCGAAAGTGGTATTTGACCACACAGTCACTTCCTAGTGACGATTTGCATAAACAGAAAACAAGGATGATTTTGTAACTCCCAATGTCTCTGCACACAAGCATACGATGCAATTTCTGTGGTAACTTTTCACCGACCTATAGAACAGTGGTCGCATAGCATAAAACAGGGCATTTTCCTGAGTGCGTGCAGAAAACTTCCGCCTCCAAAAAAGGCCCCGAAATGGCCTCAAATAAAAAAAGAGGGTCACAGTAGGCTAAAGCCCTTTCCCGCAGCATATACTGCCCTGTTGCTTCACCGCGAAGGGCGTCTCAACCTGAGACAATGCACTCTTGCAATTTCCAATTGTGCTACCTGCAGAGATCTGCTCCCAAAACAGAAAATGAAAGCAACACTGCTCCTCTTACCAGAACACTGCGAACTTGGCTTGCTTTCTTGAGCTCCTTACCACGAACAAGGCTCAGATACCATGTCAAGATTGTGGGAGAGAAGGAAGGAGTCTTACTTGTAGCTTTCTTGCTTACACAATGGGGGAATACACACAAAGGTGGAGGCTGAAAACAGTTTTCCTCTTCTTAGTTGTGTAAGCCAAAAAGAACTCTCATACAAAGAAATAGAAGAACCCTATATATGGGTCTCAAACCAAAGACAACTAACTAAGGTGGCATACTAACTGAGCCACGAACTAGAGTAGATAAGGATAGCTGTCATCTAGCTATTATTCATGGGCGGTGTACCAACCGCATCTGCAACTGACAAGTCGGTGACATAAATGCACAACGGTCACCCTGGCATATCACGAGTGGAGCTCGATATCTCAACAACCATTGGTTTGGAATTGGTGTGGACGCTTGTCTCTTCCTCGAAGCTTGTCATCAGAAATTGCGTCTTCAAGAGTTGCAGGCTTGAACATATTAACTTCAGCGTAGCAATGCCCAAGTAATCCAGACATATACTTGCACTTGTGTGTCGCTTCAGGTACGTCTTCAAGCATGCGTAACTGGAGTAATGCATTCCAAAAGTATTCGGTGTACTGAGGAATAGGCTCACGATCTCGTTGCTCAAGAAGGTCCCATTGCTTTATGGCTTTTTCATAAAATTGTGGAGGAAGGAAATTCTACATAAACTTCTTCTTGAAATTCTCCCAGGTAGTGGGACAATCTATACTCTTACGAACCACGATCCACCAAAGAGATGCTCTATCCACTAGATGATTAGTGACACACTTGATTTTATCTTTTTTTGCATATGTTTCCTCATGAAAGTAATCATCAAACTGAGTGATGAATGTAAGAACAGTTTTTCCATCTCGGGTGCCATTGAAAGTACGGAATTTGAAATTTCTTTTACTTATCTTTGTTTCCTTGCGGATGGATTGAGCTTTGAGATTCGCGTCGATGGTACGTCGAATAAGGTCTTCAGATTGAGGTTCCTCTGTGTCGGTAGTCGATCTTTGTAAATTAGCCAATTGAACTTGTAATGCTTGCCTAGCTTGTCGTTCTTCATCAACTGCATCATAATTAAGTCCAGCTTTTGCTCCATCGTAGGTTCAGGAAGATCACCTTCAGCCATTAAATCATCCATATGTGGTTCTGTCATCCTGCAAAACTTCAAAAAACCTCGCACTCTCAAAATCCAATTAGCGGGATGAGTATAGCTCAAGATCGGGTGTACAAGGCTTATATATTTTTGTGTGTGGCTTTCACAATCTTTGTCTTTGGCTATTACGGGATTTGTAAGCTTTTGGTGCGCAAATCGGATGCTATATGCTCGCGTAGTGAATGCCAGAAGGTCCCCAAGAACAAAAGAACTCTACTTTTTGCACAAAACTCAAGGTAAAAAACATGCACGACATGAACAAGAGACCAATTGGGTGCAATCTCCCCCCATGCCTTGTATGAGCACTCCACAAAGTATGTATTTTATGTATTAATCATCTTCAAGCTCAAATAATAGCCCAAATTACAAAATAGCAAGCTTTTAGCTTTTGAGTTTGCTTTAGCACAAAATAGAAATAAAGCTAATGGGCGGTGCCCAAAGAGTCAGGCGTACCCAATACAATGTCCAAGTACAAATAACATAATCGTGCGCCCATGCACATACAAAATAATAAATAAATATCCAACGCCTCAATAAATAGGTGCCATGCCTAAGGTATGCGTCCATCAAAATATAAGTGATAAATCGAATACTCGCTATCCTCCAATGCTTTCCTCCACCATTGCTGCTATCTCTACACATCAACTGAAGCATTCACAATCGTTAGTGAAATAATACAATTAAACCGACAAAAGTGAATACCTAGCAGTCTTCAGCTACATAAATGAATCAACTGGTTAGAAATCAATCCTAACCTTAATTTATTACGAGTATGCACTCTAAACTCATAAACCTTTATTAATTTAATATGCATTTTGCGGAATCACCCACTATGGAATCACCCATGTACACACTAAATTAATGAAACGCTCGAAAAGGATAGGCGTCCCCATCAACTTCTCGCACAAAGAATCCACTTTGTGTATGATCCCCAGTTATCAAAGTTTACGGAATCCACCGTAAAACCTCACAGAATCCACCGTGGCACGGAATCCACCGTGAAATATGCCTCCTGGCATCACTATGTGTATCCACGAAAAAGCAATGGCAAGTACTCAAAACAAAAGGAGTTGCAATTGACAATAAAAGAAAGATTGTACCTACCATGTGGCGTTTGCATGAGCATGAGGCAACAATGTTATGACGGTATGTTTATTGAAGTTTTTTGTTTTGTATTGCTTAATGTAATTTACATTTTCAAATATGCATTGCAAACACTTTCTTATTGTTACCATGCCTATGTAGGTTTGCCATGTCGACTTCTAATCTAGAGATGATGGCTCTTTTGAAAAAAATAATGAGTGAGGATCCCAAACTACTTGGGCTTGTGGATTCAGTTGTGGAAGAAGTGAAAGGTAATTAACTCTAATAACTAAATTTATACCTAATTTTATTACTAATTCATGTGTTCTAATCCAAGTGCTAAGAAATTAAGTGATTTAGTTTGATATAGCACTTCTTTTTAAAAAAATATAAGTCTCTTATGTTTCTAAACTTTGGTTTATTATGTGTACATAAAGGTAACAAAATCACAAATGATGGTACAAGAGATAATGGAACAATGAAAGCTAAGGAGGTCATTGGCCCTAATGTCTCTTCAAATCATGATATAGGTATATGTCTTTATTTCTACTAAACTTTGAAAATTAAAATTTGTATATATATTACATCTTGCTTTATTAGGTGATTCATTTTGAGATTAACTAGCTTTAATTAGTCTCTTTGCCTAATTTAAAATGTTCCTAGTTATTAATATTTTTAAACTTTGAGTAATTGTGTGTATATATATAAACATAGATAAAAGAACAACAAAAGGTGGGAAAAGAGGTAATGTAAGAAAGAGAGATCAGGAGGTTACTTGCGATAATGTTTCTTCAAGTCAAGATGCAAGTACCAACTTTAAGGATAAAAAACTTGTACAAATTTGGTGACCCAAATTGATACAAAATATCTAATTACTTTCTTTTGTGTTATTGAAAATTTTCATAACCTTGTATTATCGTGAGCTTTGGTTAACTCTATGTATATATAGGTAAACAAGTTACTAAAGATGACACAAGAGACAATGCAAGAAAGGAAGACATTGAGATTGCTTGTCTTAACACTTCGTCAAGCCAAGAATCAGGTATTACCAGCTTTCTTATGTTGATAATGAGTCATTTTTTGAAATGGTTATACTAACTAATGATATTTGATCACTTGAGTATCAATAGGAGTGTTACGCATACCATCATATGATGATATCTATCGGCCACCCATGTTGAAATTTAGAGAAGAGGGTAGACTTTATGGAAAAAAGCTCTTGGCTGAATACTTTAAAAGTCAACACACTGTCATGCTCAAAAATTATCATCGAGTACATAGGTGGTTTGAATCCTTAAACCCAAATGATCTACGTTATAAAAATGCGAATAAAGAGTATATCATGAAAATCATATTAGAGAATCACCATGAGATTTTACCATTGAATTTTATTGGATGTGAGTACATATGGAGAGAGAATGACATATATGACTGGTGGAAGGGTACAAAGCAAGATGAAAGAAAGTATTTGAAGAAAAAAGATCTTTTAAAGAAGGTAAGTTGATTGTTACTTTTTTTTATTGGCTTTCCTAATATTTGAGGTGTAGATTCTTAGTTATTGAACTATTAATCTTATGATATATAGAGAGAATTATCTGCATCTCTTGGAGTGGATGATATAGATAAGCTTCAAAATGTATCAAATGACATAACATCATCAATGGTAAGATGATATGATTTATAAGTTTGATATCATAAGTGTAGGATTGGTTCTTTTTCTCCCATACTCATTTAGGGGTGTCTATTGATGGCAGAGTGAACCATATGTTGCCACTATTGATTCTAATCAACTTGATGTATACATTCCTAGCATGGATGATATTTCAAATGAACAAGGTTTGGAAAAGGTATCTTATAATCTTATATGTTTATCATTTTTGTACTTGATTCCATATATTTTGGAGACATTTAATATATACACATGATCTTATTTTGTTGATGTAGCCTCTTGAAGAAAGTAGCTCCTTTGAAGGACAACAATACAAGCAAACAGATTTATCATTGCAAGTAATGCTTTTAAGCTCATATCTAATAACTTTCTTTGAGAATGTCTCTTATACAGATACTTATACATTAACTTTCATTTCCCATAGATGAATATGTTCGTGGAGGAAGAAAAGAGCTTTGAAGAATTTCAATGTTATACATCCGATGAGGTTGTTTGCTTTATATTAAATTTAAGATTGACCATATGATTCATGTTCTTAACAGTATCTTATCCTTTACATGCTTAAAATGTAGGATGTTGAAAATAAAGATGAGACACTTAATATGGAAAATTGTGCCAGCTTTTCAAAGTTATTGTCACATGGTTTAGACAAAATAATGTACGCAACTAAACATCAAGAAACTCTGGAAAAAAGTATCCATAGTTCCAGCAATGATAAGGTATGTAACTTTTTTTTCTATATAAATGTTTTTAATGTGATTACTAATTTTAGTTTTGAATGTAGGCTAATCCAGATGATGACATTAATGAAACATCTCGAAAAAGTCAAAGAAAGAGGAAGGTATTTGATATATGTTTGTAAGAGAACAATAGCATCATAGTTTAGTGAATAACTAAAGATATGATTTATTACATAACTATTTATTTTACATGTTGACTAGCCAAGTGAGAAGATGAAGGATCTTTTGCAACAAAGGAGCATGAAACGAGGTACCAATATCAACGAAAAAGAACCAAAGGTGCTAGATGTAAATGTTTATATTTTTGTTTATGTCATACATGAAAAGCATAATCTATTTATTTTATTTTATTTGAATTAGAAATGTAAAGATCTCCCAAACCAAGGCATTGAGATTAACATTTCAAATGATACTCAAAGGGTAACTTTATTGTTAATTTATATTTTAAGTAGATATATATAATTGTAGTCATGTAGTTCAATTTGTAGCTTTGAGATTAACATTTCAAATGAAACTTAAAGGGTAGCTTTATAGTTTATATATATATACATACATATATATATATATATATATATATATACATATATATATATAATATAGTCATGTAGTTAAATTTATGGCTTTTCATATTATAATTCGTGTCATTTAATTATCTATACATAGTATAATAAGTTACTTATTCTCTTTTTGTTATTCAATGCACGTTAATATAACAAAAGAGAACATGGAAACCATACTTTTGAAGTATCTTGGTGTGCCTACAATTCATGATATGCACTTTTCTTTAAAGAGTACATACATGAATCTAAAAAATATTGAAGCTAGCTTTCGAGTCTTGATTAAGGATATAAAGAAGCCAACAAGTGATGATATGATTAAGGAGATTATTTACTGGCTACTAGGAAATGGCAAAGTTGTATTAAACAAAAATAGTAATGTGCTTAGTCTAGATGATGTGGAAGTTTTAGCGTAACTTCTACTTTGAGTTAAGAATTTATTGCTTTTCAACATATTGGAGATTTGAGGGATTACTCAAACATTTATTACTTTGCAACATATTGGAGATTTAAGGGATAAAATAATCAAGACACACATGTTGCTTAGTTAGTTTTTAGTTCTATGCTCCTTTAAAAGTATTTTCATTTTTCTTTTGGTTGCTAGAAGTAGATGTTGATGCCTTAATTTGTTTAATCTATTTTGATCATTAGATGTATGTTATTGATCCTTAGAAATGATGACATTCTTTATATAATTTTCTAGTTAAAAATTTATTGTGTAATTTCTTGTTTGATATTAGCATGTCTAAGAGTAAGAGCAAAGTAGATAAAGTGATACATTAGGGCAAAAAACGCTTCAAAAATGGTACTTGTAAGAAAGTGATTAAGTTGCTAATTAGTTGAGGTTTAGGAAGAATAAAACCTCTAAATTTGGTTGTCCAGATGTGATTAATGAGAGAATATTTGGTTCATTGAAGAGGTCGGCCATTAATTGCCCTCATCTTTTAATCCAGGTCAGGGGTCACCTTTTCGGCCGTTTATTGTCTTGGAACTCGAGAGATTTTGTATTTTTGATATTTTCGTACGAACTTCGCATTTGTTTGCTCCCGCGTTTTCTTTCTATACACTATTCTCTTTTACCATTTCTTTTGTTGCACTTGCTTCCTATCACTGTGAGATTCTTGCTCGGTTCATTTGCTAGAATGTCTAGCAATACTACTTCAAATAACACAGGCGCAAGCACACGTAAATACAAGCTATCTATTCAGCTAGATCCGACTTACACATCTTGGAGAAGTATACATCATCGAGTATTGATAGATGAGATTGAAGCCAACAGGTTGCGAACACAAGGAATGAAGCATATAGATTTGTGGATGGATGGAAATATCTATCCCAAGGATCCTTCTACAGGTAAACCACCTCCTTTTTTGAATGTCCATGACTATATAAGATATGCTGGAGAAGGTTACAATGGAATGCTTGGCTACTGTATGAGGTTATACTCTGCATCTTATACATATATAGCTCAAGTGCACGAAATGAAAAAAGCACTAGAAACTACACAAACAAATATTTTAGAGTTGACAAGTCAGATTGATATTTTGAAAAATGTTAACATTCATTGCAGGATAAGCTAACACGCTTGAGAGAAACTCCAGTAGGATTTAGAGAGAGGAAGAGACCATTAAAAAATATAACCAGCTTGTGTAAGAGAGCAAAGAAAAGGAGACTAAATCTTACAAAGAAATATGTCTCTAACATACTAGGCATAAATATCCGAGAGAATGAGGAAAGAATCAAACTTTTGAAGGAAACCATGAATAAGAAAGAAATTTTGAGGATTCTTAAGTCACCAGAAAATGTGGATTTGAGAGGTCCAACTTTGAGAGAGTTAGTGAAGGATTTAAAAGGCACAGTGAAAGCAAATGAAATCGTAGAGACATGTGATACTGTGGGTATAAGTCGAAAAGGTTATCGTGCTATCTCTGGATTATGGTTTAAAAATCTTAAACGCAATAGGGTAACTATATTTGGATTGCCCCGAGCCCTTGCAGTTTCGACTGCAAGAATTTCCATGAATCGCAAGATTCCACATGTTTTTGGAGATTACATTCACATCGAAAGGTCTATGTCCTATGAAAAACAAAAAAAACATGCAATTTTTTATTACAATGAGTTTAACAATATATGGGTTGATCTAAAAAAGGTGCAAATTGCAATGGTTCACATGTATAAAATCATAGTAGAAGAAAGTTATGGTGTTCTAAAGTTTTCCTTGAAGTTGGATGAAGCACAGATTCAAAAGGGACAGAAGATGGAAAGAATTAGCATTTGCCTCATGAACATGGCATTGGACCATGGCAATGGCGAGGGCAAAGCTCCATTGCATAAGATCCAATCCGAGATGGAGATTTGGTGGATTGGTGCAGCCCAGGTACCAATTGAAAATCATCAAACGTTGAAATGGTTGTTCAACCATATAGGTATTCCAAATATCATTAAGTCTCAAAGTGAAGGCGAAATGTTGGTAGTTGATGGGGTTGGTAAATTTAATGTGGAATGGCATATAAGTGCTGATTTGAAAACTATCAAATGTATGCTTGGAATATGTAATGGTGCAAATGCAAAATATCCTTGCATTTATTGCATGGAAAGTATTGGATCCAAAGATTGGAGTAGTTTGCGACCAGTAAGAAGAGCCCCAAATAGAGACTCTATAGATTTGAGTAAATTTAAAAACATAGAAGACATCTGGGATCCCATTCTTTCCATCTCTCTTAAGAATGTTCATATTTGTACTTTGCATGCAGAGATTAGAATAATCGATAAGCTTCTCAGGTTGCATCTTGACTACGCATATTCCATTAAGCCATTATCTTTATCAGATGAGTGTATTGATAAATGCGAGGCATTGCTATCGAAAATGGGATTTCATGGGAGCCAAGTTCACTTGAGAAAGGATCCAATACTTTCAGGAAAAACAAGAGATATCTTGGCCGATGTCTCTATGGGAGGCTCAAAAGCTAGACGATTCTTAGGAAACCATTCAGGAAGGCAGGTGAATGCGGCTTGGGAGTGTTGGAGAGAGCTATGTGAGATCACAACAAATGTTGCAAGCACACCGAGGCTTGCGTTTCTTAGAATGGAGGTCTAGATACACCTTGATGTTTTTCTGAAACTCCTCAGGCAACATAAGACAACATATACATATGCGGAAGAGTTCAAAAGATCAATCACAAAGCTTGTTCGGGCGATAAAAGAGGCATGGGGAGAAAAAGATATCAGTTTTTATCTGGTAAAGTAATAATTATTTAATATGGGCTTATTTTGATAGGTTTTTCAATTGGTATAAAATTTGTGTTACTTTGTATTGCAGCATATTCTTCATATTCATGGACCTTTCTTTGTGGAGGAGCATGGCCCCTTAGCAACTTATAGCAACCAAGGCATGGAAAAATCCCACTATCAAGCACACACAAGTTATTTTCGAAGCACAAGGCATGGGGGAGGAGTTACAAAAAGCAATGCTTTGGAGGAGCTATTCAACTGGTTTTTTCGACGACAACTTCAAAGAATGCAAATAAAAGACGGCAATGACACATGAGCAATCGCACTTTTATATATAAGAAAGAATATATACAAAGCTAGTTTTCCAAAACTCTCACATTCTCTTCCTCCTCAGGAATCTTTCCTCTAAACGTAGAAATTTTTTTCTCTTGTAGCCAGCTATAGATTTTACATCAGTTCTGTCTGCAGAGCTAAGGCGTAGGATGAAAACGCCAAAAAGTATCCTGCTCTAGAAGCAGAGTAACCTGGACCGTAGCCAAAAATCCTAATTGCTGCAGTCTTTTCCAAAAACATTACTTTGTGGGCATTATATTGTAATCCTGAGAAACCTAGAAGCCTTGTAAGAGCTTTAATACAAAGTATGGGCCATGCTGCATCCTCTGAGAAACTACTATGAAGTACAAAAAATGAATCAGGGTCAATCCTAGCCAAGTAGTGGCCGAGTGCAATGTCTTTGAATGTGTTACTAGCAGCTCTTGATCCTTTGCCACACCCCAAGAAGTTATCTGTATCAGCAATCTCCAACTGCAAATAAAACCCATACTGAATGAGCATGAAATGTAAACCTACCAATGTGTAAAAGTAAATTCAAAATTATATTACCACTTGATTTTCATCGTACTCCAATTTAAATGGATTCCATAAATTAATTGATGATGCTGTCTCATTGGTGTTAGTCAATTCTTTAACATATTCAGACTCCTCTCTTCCAAAATTGGAAATCCCGAGTTCACTTTGAATGCGATCGAAGTCCTCATCAGTAATACTCAACTCTTTCTCAACTTCTTTGGCCTTTTCAAAACAAAGAGAGAGGGCCTCACCAGCATCAATAAACTTATCATCTAGAGTTTCTTTATCAAGTTTCAGAATCTCTTCCTTTGATTCATTTTCTGTATCAATTATCCCATTTGCAGCATCAGAAGCCTCTGCAATAATTGCAAGACAATAATCTTCCCTGAGATTAAAAAGTTTTTGAATATCTGACAGTAAAATGTACTCCTTGTCCTTGAAAGGTATACATGGTAGGGAAGGAACAATATGGTGAGAACTCTCATCAGGTTGAGGGTTTGTATCTCTTTGGCTCTCCTTAATGATAGTCTCAGCTTTGAAGTGAGCAACATCCAAATTCTCAGCAATAGAAGCCTCAAAATCTGTATCTACAACCTCCTCTGTTTCCTTTTCATCTATTAGATCATCTAACATGCAAAAGCTGGCAGACTTTGCTCCTTCCAACTGTTGCTCCTCAGCTTTCACAGGGTATTTGACAAGGGTGAAAACAATAAAAGCAGCAGATTTTCTCATCATCTTGCAGTTTTTGGAATGAGTGCAGCAAAATATGTCTCTTGAATAAAACCTCTCCAGAGAGTGGGCCCTGCACTTTTTAGTAAATACTGACTTTTCATATCCTGTTGACCCAATGGGAACATGGACATATTCAATTGTGCCAACTTCAACAGAAGGACCTGCAAGATTTTCAAACTCCAAAAAGTCCTCCATAATATATTTTTCACAAGATTTCAGAACTTTGTCAAGTTCCCAATCAGGATTAAACACATTTTTCGCAACTCCATAGAATGAGAGATCCATTCCATTCTGAAGCATAAAATCAAGTAGCCTCTCTGATGGAGTGATATCAGTGAGCTCTGATACTCCTTGACCTCTCACTACCGACATTCGCTTCCCTGGAGATGTACTTGGCCTTCTCACACTGGTGGCAGAGGATGGAGAGGAAAAAGAATGCACAGGCTCATCACATGTTGATGCCCTTGAGCCTTTTGAAAGCCTTCTTCTTTTACCAGTTCCTGGAGAAACCTTGGATCCTAGGAATTCTATGGGTTCAGACATGTTTACAACTTCTGCCGATACGGTGCGATAAGAGAGAAACGATTCAGACAGATAGGCCCCCTCGCGCCGTATCGGTGATTTCAGTAAGAAGCGCGAGAGCCACAACGGTGGTCACACGAGCTTGGGCAGAATGAGCTTGAGAGGAGAGCTGAAAGAAGACTCTGCAGAACCTCCAAAACGACGCGAAGAGAGGAAAGCGAAGAAGGCAAACAGTCGCTCTCGCGTCGTATTAGCAATACAAACAGAGGTCCCGAAAAACCAAAAAAAGCTTTACGGATAAGGGACACACCCTTATGTAGGCGCGGAATTATGCCACCTGGCAGTATCCGTTGGTCTCCGACACGTGGTAGTAGCCGTTGGCCAATACGTGGCCAATAACCATGTGGCAAACAAGTGGACCGGTCATTACTTGACACGTAGCATACAGACCATAAATGCAGATACGTGGCACAATCAGCGTCGGACACGTGTCCGACACGTGTCATGATTGACGTGGGTATATAAATGGTAATTTTTCCTACGTGTACACTTTTCATTTCTCGAGCTCTTCCGCCTTGCTTGCCGATATGGTGCGATACAAGACTTGCGTCTTCTCCGTTTCTTATCTCTCGCGTTGTATCGGTGGTCTTTCAGCTGAGTCCTTTATTCGCTAGTAAAAAAGAGGTGTGCCGATACGGAGCGAGGGCGTCCGAACGCTGTTCTCGTTTCCTCCATATCACGCCGTATCAGCAGTTTGGTCTCACCAATACGGAGCAGGTCTATTAACATTCCGCTTTTGTCATTGCCAATACGAAGCGAGGGCGTCCATACGCTGTCTTTGTTTGCTCCATATCGCGCTGTATCAGCATTTTGGTCTCACCCTTGTGTCATTGCCAATACGGAGCGAGGGCGTCCATACACAGTCTTGGTTTCCTCCATATCGCGCCGTATCGGCATTGTGGTCTCCAATACGGAGCGAGGGCACTATTCCATTCTGCTCGTTTTGTTCATATCGCGCCGTATCGGAATTGCTCATTTCGTCCCTTTTCGCACCAATTAGCCTGTTTGATTTACAAATTTTTACTATTTCAGTTATTGTCCTTCTAGTTGTTATTTTTACTTTTCTGGATGGCAAGGACAAAGCAAACTGCAAGAAGAGTATATCTGGATGGGAAGGACAGTGGGGGTAGAAGAAAGTTAAAATTTGATGAATCTGAGGAGGAGCCCTCTTCCAAGTTTACTGAAGCTGGTCCATCACAGGCCCCAGAGCATTTTACAATAGAAATCCCCCCTACACCAGGTGTTGGCCTTACATCTTCTATAAATGTTTCTTCTCCTGAAGTTGAGGAAGCAAAGGGTGAGGCTTGCCCTGTGAAAGATTCATTCCCTACAATGGCACCTGAGCCTACATCTGCTGAAGTCACTGAACCTCCCAAGCCACAAAAGAGAAAGAGGAAGTCCAGGTTCTTCTATATGCAGAGATGTTTCAGTGAGATCAGGAAAGCCCAGAGAGCTACACAGCATGTCATTCCAAAAGCTGCTTTTATAAGGGTCGTTAAAGAGAGCTCTGATAGATTGTCTCAAGTGGCAACTGTCTCTGGTCTAAATAAGAAGTGGCAACTCTCAGCCATTCTTGCCCTGCAAGAGGCCGAAGAAGATTTTGTTATTGATTTCATGAACGACGCTTACATTGCTGCCGCCCATGCTCATAGGATCACCCTTATGAATAAAGATTTCAGCATCATCAGCAGAGTCAGGTATAGGTTTGACAAAGTGCTGAGGCCCTTGCCTTCCAATGATCAAAAAGCCCTTGAGATCCTTAACATTTTCCCAAAATTGTCCAGGAAAGAGAAAAAGCTAAATGTTGAGGATGTTACTCACCTTTACTCTACAAGGGGTGCCACCCAGCAGGAGGCTTTCTTGAGTGAAAAAAATCAGGAGGTGTTTGAAACTGAAGACGATGTTTACAAGAGGAAAGCCGCATCACTTGCTCCCGTCAACAACGAGAGGATGGGCAAAGTGTATGGGCAGATTCTTGTGAATGTTTCTGTGGAACCTGAGGAGGAATATCTTAGTATATCTCCCGAGGACAAGCCCATGTTGGAAAAAAGGGATGTCCAACTATCTGACTCCGTGGTTTTTTGTTGCATAAGGTAAGGTTTATATTTTTTTTTTTGCGTAAGTTAAGTCTTATAGGTTCAAGTATATTTTGGATGAAATTTGTATTGAATAGCTTTTGCTATTGTCTGCAGGGCATTGGTCTCCTCTCTCACTCTCGATATCCGAAGAACCATATACATTGTTGATCCACTTCTCTCTGTGGAACTTTTTGCAAAATCTGGTTCTAATATTTCACCATTTTTTCGTAGCTTCGATAGTGTGACAAATTACCACATCTTTTTCCCTTATGTAGAAAGGTATTTTTCTTTTTCTGTAGAGGAAAATTTATATTCATTTGCTTTCACCCTTCTACTCACCTCTTTTATGAATTTGCAGAGGGCATTGGAGTCTCATCTACATTAATTGTCTTTCAAGGGAAATTATCTTTATGAATTCTCTCAGCGGTGTTCATGGTCAAGCACGAATGTATGTTGAAAGAAAATTACTTACTTTGATTTTATTTATAAAGAATATTTTGAACTTACAAAGCTTCCTTTTGCAGTGTTGGTAGACTCGTTTCTACATTTTTGAATACAACATACGAGGATCTTGCTGATCCTCAAAGGCCTTATAATTTTCTTCTACAAGAAGTTCCATTGCAAAGCGATGCGCATTCTTGTGGATGGAGAGTTATCTCAAACATTTGCAGAACAGTGGATTCAAAGTTGTTACAAATAGGAGTGAATGTAAGTTAATTTTATTTGATGTTTGTGTAACCCTTATCATGATTTCTTTTCACTAACTTATAACATTTATTCTTATAGTGTAGAGACTATCCTGAATCATATGTTTGGTGGATAAGGGAGAGATGCATCGAGCTGATTCTAGACAAGGCAATCACACCGTATGATCCTGACTCCCCTCTTCCTCCCAAAACTTCAATGGCCAAGGGCACAAGCAAGGAAAAGGTCAAGGGAAAGGGTAAGGACAATGGCAATGGTAAAGGCAAGGGCAAGGGCAAAGGCAATGGGACCACTGCTGCAGAGTCTAAGAAAAAAGGAATGCCAGTGCTCTCTCCTCTTAAATTTGATCCATCCCCTCTTAAGCCCCAAGAAAAGAGACTACCTGTAAAGGTGAAAATTTTTCAACAATCAAAGAAAGGCCCTGTGAGAAAAAATATCTTTGAAGAAATCGATAAAGAATGAAAATAGCAAACATAAGCATACACGAGCCTTATTATTTTAGCTTTGTACATTTTTATGCAATTTTTGTACCTCATTGTGTAATGAAAATTTTCACTTGTAAATCGAATGTAATGTACATTTTATTTATACACATTCGAAAGGCAACTTGCTTCATGATAGCTTATGAGTTCCCATTAAAAAATATCTTAAGGATAGTCTATTAAGATAAATTCATGCCAAGTTTTCATTCTCAAGGCTCAAAACTCACAATTGTGGGAGACAAACAACTCGTACAAAAGAAAGAGCGCTCGGCTCTTTTACCAATTGTTACACCATTCACTTTGAACTTATATCTAGGGGATGTATTGTCTAGCAATTCCAAGGTATCCCTCACATCTTTCAGACTCCAATTGGAAGTAACATTCACCTTCTTTACTTCTTCATGCGGCAAAACGTGCATCGCAAGTTTATATGGTGTGTAATCTGTATCGGAATCCAAGGGAACCCAAATACCCAATCTTAGTTTGTATCTCCTGTAATCAAAGCCCAAAGCAAGAGTTTGGCGAGGGATACTATAAGCCAAAGCCAAGGATTGAGGGCATGCACTGCACCTCAAGATATCACCCTTATGGTCGCACTCTCTAGATTTCCAATGCGTCCCTATAGTGTTGTCCAAATCCTCTTCCGAAAAGTTTCTACTTAGCCAGGATACCTTCGTTCTTTGTAAATTTGCTGTTTTGAAGCAAGCCACGAAGATATGGAGGGGTACAAACCATGATAAACGTATTCTTCTTGAGATCCTTCCAGCTGTCATGGACTTTTTAATATCCTGAGATATTTTGAATTTGAAACTCTACACCGTTACCTTGTCAGGAATCTCCCAGTTTAGAGATGAAAGACTTGGCAATGGCAAATCTTCGATATTCCCATACCTATCCGCTTTAGAGGGAACCACATACTGTGCATAATATATAAAAACCTTGCATTCACTATAAAAAGACACAGTTTGATCGGCATAAATAATGTCTGCCAATACCTTATGAATGGCATGGAAAGTCCCACTTAGGCTTTCCACAGGTTGCCATTCAATACTTGTTGAAGGAAAGATATCTACAATGACGAACCGTTTGTTAGAACTTGCATAAATGGAAAAGAATTATATACGTTATTCAATTTATAACTTACAATGTGTTTGTTGGGGAACACGTTTGTTTGGAGGCAAGTGCATATCCTTGGCCATGTAAACATGTTGCACCTTGACAAACCAGCCTTCAGGCATAATTTTGAAGGCAATGATACGCCCCTTCCAGTGATGTTTTATATCTTCTCGTTTTCTTCTTTTCACCTTATGAGAGCCCTTGCAAGATGGCAACATGGTAACCCAATCGTTTACAGCAAAGGTTTTGGGCTCAAAATTTCCATCTACTCCCTGGCTATAGACTATGCAAGAGTGTATTAAACGAGAAGGGCGCCTGGAGGAAGCCATGAAAAGAATGAAAGCGCAGAGAAAGAAGCTCAAAGAGGGGTGAATGATCTAAAAAGTAGCGCCAAGAACCCAAATGAGTATGTATTGGGCGCCAAAAACAATATTGAAAGATCTCCCGACTTTCAAAAAACTCATTATTAATTTCATTACATCTCTGTCACGTATTTTGTCAGATTTGTAAGTAAATAACGTCTTTGGGACTCCAAAACATGTCAGACTTTAGGGGTTTTGGCTAAAAAAGAAGAGAGAATCACGAAATGGACTCCACTATCTCTAAAAAAGAGGAGACAAGAATACCATATTCTTGCACACGTGGCGAACTCTCTTTGGCCCTTTCCTTAATCCCGTGATTAACAAAAGTACATTTTTTGAAGCGTTTTTTGCCCTAATGAAGGAAAAAAGAGAATTCCCACGGAATTCCCTAGTTGAAAGTACATATAAGTAGGGAATGTAAAAAATAGGAAAAATGAGAGATTTCCTAGTGAGAGTACCTAGGGAATCACCTCTGGAATTTTTTTCCTATATATGAAATATTTCCTATATAGGAATTATTCCCTACATAGAAAATTTTGTATTTTCTGAAAGGTCTTATGTGATTCCCTACTTATTCTCACTAGGAAATGTCCCATTTTCCCTAGTTTTTACTTTCTCCACTTATATGTATTTTCAACTAGGGAATTCCATGGGAAATTCTCTTTTTTTCCTATATGGGGATCGATTGAAAGTTCCTTGTGAAGCTTGAATGGAGTGGCTATGGTGCCAACAAAGAGATGAATGTTATAGGTATTCAAATGGAAGTTAAGAGTGTGACGGAGCAAGTTGGAGCTCATGAAGAAGAAGGCTCTGATACTAGTTGAAGGGAGGTGAGCCTTAAAGTGGAAGCACAAGTGGGAGAAAGAGCAAGAGAGAGAGACACACACAATGTGGAAACTCTAACAGTCACAATGTGTGTCCGGCCTTCCCTTTATTCAAATGCCATTGGAAAAATAAAGAATGAAGTGACAGTGATGGGTGCCCGCACTGCCAGTAGTATGCAAGTGCGGGTACTATCAATGTAGTAATACACGGGCGGCTAGGCAAAGGCACATTTACCCCCAACAACAACAAATTTGAACGTAAATGAGATGAATCCAACTTTTAGAAAATTAGCTCTGCAAATGAAAACATCATCACTAATGAGTCATGCAGAACTTACAAACAAGTGAATACAAAAAAAAAATTTGATGAGTCCAACTTCTAGACAATTGATTGCAAATGAAAGCATGATGGCTAATGAGTTATGCCCAACTTTTAAACAAGTAAATACAAAAAAAAGACGAATCCAAACTATGTGCATAAAAAACACGCAAAAATTAATACATTTTCATGAAATTTAACAACAACTAATATATCTTCATTGGATTTTGTACTCAACTTTTCCAACTTTACATTGCAAATGACAATAGCTTGTGTATCGAGTATACATCAACGGTTTTGAATTTTATGAATGAGCACTAAAGACTCATAGACTTATGCAAGGACACATTGATAGGAAACCATAAAGACAGTAATAAACTCGGGGAGGTTACTATATATATATTCTCTACATCATGTGCGTTCAAGGCCTATTTATAAATATCCTTTATCTATGAAATTTTTTAAATAAAACATAACCCTTTTCTATTCAATCTATAAATAATCTCTGTATATTACACACTTTTGTATGTAAAAAATGTATAAAAATTGTATTTTTAAAATACTTTATTTTGAACCCACGTGATGCACACATATACTCATGAGTAACTTACCCGAGGCAATATAGATTTCCTAATGGTAATTCTCTTTACAATGCTACAAAAAAAGAATCTTTAAAAAAACATTCGATTAACAAGAATACAAATAGATCTATGAAGCTTCTAAAAGAAATGCTAAACAAGCTCAACATTAAGTATGAGAACTTGGAAGCTAACCCAATATTAACCATTATTATACAAGAGCCTAAAAACCAAGGGTATCTATATCTCTAACTTAATTAACTCTTCCATTATGGTTATAATGTTTCTCTCATATATCTAGTAGTAGCAACATGAGATGAAGCAAACATTGCACTAAGCAATTTTATGAAAACCAAGAACCACACATATACACATCAGAGATCATTTTTCCTTATTGAGAAGATAACCCTCATATTTAATAGCCAACTCTATAGTGAAATCTATGGACAACTCCCCACTCCATTTACAAATCCACCCACAAGAGAGCATACACCTTGCTCTAAAAACAATAACACTAACTCATACAATGAAAAAACAAAACATGTATAATGTAACAACATTACATGCAGAAGTGTGGATAGAGGATGCACCATAGCAGTTCAACCAACTTCGAGCTATTGAAGAAGTTCCCTAGCCATTATAAATAGTAGCATGTGAACAAGCACAACCCCAATAATCAATCATACCCATGAACAAAGCTCAAGAATCAATGTCAAAGAGGCAATCAAGGTAAACAAGGGCAAGCACTGAGTATACACCACAACTTGTAAGACAAATAGAAAGACATTCATAGGATATGCCACAAACTTGAAAAGAGCAATCAATTTAAAAAAATGAAGAAAGATGTGGACACACACAAAACCTGCAATGAGCACTTCAATGTGAACAAGTTGTAGTGGAAAATATATAGCATGTTAACTTGATTGAACAAATGCTAATTCTTAAAAAAACATGATTAAAGGCTGTACTACTTTGCATGGATATCTTGCACACTGTAAAAAGTACTATTTCTTAAAAAGGAAAACCTTATTCACTGATACTTAACACAATTCCACTTCGCTTTACGTCATGATTACTAAACTCAACAATTACCACAAATCTCTCCAATACATCATGCATATTAATACCCCAAGAATAACATCAACAAAACAAAAATTATATTTATCATGCTCTAAACATTCTTTATCACAAACACACCTTCAAAAGTTCTAATCATGGTCTACACATTGCAAACACAACTTGAAGTTTCTCAATATATACACAAATCACATATATGAAAATAAACTAACTTTACTATGTATTATCATAATATTATTTGTATATTCTCTATCCACCACAAAACTATTCGATTCAATAACAAAAATTCACTTCATCAACATATTATGAGACAAACACAACAAGTGTCACCCCCCAAAAACACCCCAAACTTCGCATAATTGAACGTGACTTACTAGTTTGGTAACACTTCAAATATGATTTTTTGGGCTCTGTTCACATGATATCACTTCTCTGTCCTATATATATATGAAAATTGTGCCTCAAAGTTTGCATAATTGAACGTGACTTACTAGTTTGGTAACACTTCAAATATGATTTTGTAACGTGTCCCGTAGTATCATCCAGGACACGTCTTAGCAGTCCATCGGAAAGGATGTCTAGAGAACTCCGCCCGACACTCCCATGGAATGTTACGGGTTTTGCGATCTAGGTCTTTCCGCATCTACCATGTAGCGGAAGTATCCTGGCCGTTCCCACTTAGGATCGACCGGAATTAGGGTTTTCTTGATTTGTCATTAGCTAACAGCAACTAGTGTCAGACCCGAGCGAACTACTTTACGCAGAAATGCCAGGTCTGAAGCGGATTCACGCTACACTTGGTTCAAGGAGAATGGGAAACGAGAGGGATACAAAGCTTAACCTCTCTGCCATAAGGCATAGTCCCATTCCGTTCCCCTAAAACAACGTAAATCGGGTAAGACGTAACTCTAGGTCATCGTTCTCGTTATTCGTTTTGATGATGATGATCATCTCGCTGTTCTTCAAGATTTTTGAGAAAAGTTCCCGGCTAACCGGGACCACCCAACCGTAGGACGGACCCATGGCCCATCCTCTACACTTTCCTTGGTTTGTTTTAGTTATGTAATTATCTAACACATTAATTTGACATATAACAATCAGCTTATTTAATTAACCCTGTTAAGCACTGGTTCCTTCACGTAATCTTATCACGTGACATAGAAAAACAATATCAAGCAAGTTCTTTTAACATTTTATCATTTTATCTTTGAAATACAAGGAGGTCCGCCCATAGGCTTGTCCATAATCCGCCCGAAGTCTATCCAGTAATCCCCAGGGATCACTATTCCAAGCTTCCGTCCATAAACTAGTATGCGGGCCTCGAGATCCAATCCCGAGTCACGTTAGCCTCTTGTGCAAGACCCGAAAGGCGAGGGATTTACGGCCAGAGCCCCCCTGGCACCCAAGCGTCCTCCTGCTCCAAGTAGAGCTCAACGGAGAGACCTCTCGCGACGGGTTCGGTCCACGTTCCCGACGCGGTGAACAACCCCCTTGGTTAGGGTCAGGCAGGCAGTCGGGGGTAACTGAAGCTGCCTCTCCCTTCAGGCCTTCAACCTGAAGCATAGGTGCTCATTTAATTTGTAATTCATAATTCAAACAGAGCCCTAAAATGTAACGTGTCCACTAGAACGATTCAGGACACGTCTTAGTAGTCCATCGGAAAGGATGTCTAGAAAACTCCGCCCAGCACTCCCATGGAATGTTACGGGTTTTGCAATCTAGGTCTTCCCGAGTCTGCCACGTAGCGGAAGTATCCTGGCCGTTCCCACTTAGGATCGACCTGAATTTGGGTTACCCTGTTTGATCATTAGCTAGCAACAACTAGCGTCAGACCCGAGCGAACTACTTTGCGCAGAAACGCCAGATCCGAAGCGGATTCACACTGCACTTGGTTCAAGGAGAATGGGAAACGAGAGGGATGCAAGGCTCGACCTCTCTGCCCCCCTAAAACAGCGTAAATCGGGTAGGATGTAAGTCTAGGTCATCATCCTCGTTATTCGCTTTGATGCTGAAGATTAACCTGCTGCTCGTCGAAGACTTTGAGAAAAGTTCCCGGCTAACCGGGACCACCCATCCGTAGGACGGACCCATGGTCCATCCTCCGCACTTTCCTCGGTTTGTTTTAGTTATGTAATTACCTACCACATTAGTTTGACATATACAAACAGCTTCTTTGATTAACCCTATTATGCACTGGTTCCTTCACGTAATCTTATCACAGGACATAAAGAAAACAATGTCAAACAACTCCTTTATTATCATTATATCCTTTTATCTTTGAAATACAAGGAGTTCCCGCCCGTAGGCGCATTCATAATCCGCCCGAAGGCTATCCAGTAATCCTTCAGTGATTACTATCCCAAGTTTCCGCCCGTAGACTAGTATGCGGGCCTCGAGATCCAATCCCGAGTCACGTTAGTCTCTTGTGCAGGGCCGGGAAGGCGAGGGATTTACAGCCAGAGCCCCCCCTGGCACCCAAGCGTCCTCCTGCTCCAAGCAGAACTCAAGGGAGAGACCTCTCACGGCGGGTTCGGTCCACGTTCCCGGCGCGGTTCACAACCCCCTTGGTTAGGGTTAGGCAGGCAGTCGGGGGTAACTGAAGCTGCCTCTCCCTTCAGGCTTCAACCTGAAGTATTTAGATATGTTTTCCTCCTTTAGTTCATTGAGCAAACAATGCAAACAGTGCTTTCTAACTGTTACAAGCACAATCAAATTCCAATGGTCGTTTGGCTGGCAAACTGTTAAGGAATGACTTCCTTTCCTCCGAATGCAATCCACATTCGTTCCGGAATCAATTGCAACTTGGCAAGATTCCTATCATTCTTGGGTTAGGGTCATACCCTACCCATACTTTAGGTTTGTTGTGGTAGGTTCCAGCGACCATGTCGCTTCAGTTTATTGTCTGGTCATGTGCTTCAAGGCAAATACTTAACTTTCCTTTTCCTTGGCAATTTTTCCCCAAGGAAAGTGAGTAACAGGATGATTACTCATCCTCTTGTAAATTAACTTGCCAACCTCATTTCGAGAGATGACAAAACTCTCTTGTGGACAAATCTCAAGTTTATACGATGTTGCAACCTTTTTGCACATGTGTTGCATCATTCCACGGAATCATTCCACCCATTGAATGGCGTCCTCCGGCCACGGAATTACTCTAGCCGAGTAGCAGGGTTTAGGGTATCCTCCAACCCATTCCTAATTATGTTGTCCCATGGTCCTAGATATTTGCAACTCCGTCGGAGTTCCATCATTAGAACGAATGATCCTTAGGATAAAACCTTAGATCATTTTATGCATGAGCATCCAATTGACTCGACATTTCGTGAATGTGTGTAAGATCTTTGGGTTTGCGGGTTTAGACTTGGCAACAAGTGTAAAACTAGGTTGAATTCTTATCGCGCTAAACACTAGTTAGCACTTGGGATATTTGTCATATCGACTGAACCATGCCCATATGAATCTCTTGTGGTTTAGGTGACTTAGACAACTCAATATACTTGTCTTGCGACAAGGATGAAACCGTTCCTAAAGGTAATAAACTAGATCTAAAGGAGAACAATAGATACAACTTCACCAATACGTGTAAACATGCGATTCACTGCTTCTACGCATTACATGGTTCACAATAACCCTATCTTTCCTTGGCAAAGTAAAAATGCCTGATAATCTGAACACTAACTTTCCTAGGTCCTACTAGGACTTACATCAAATAGTCATGCCACTTGCAAGTCCATAGATCATTTTCGTGCCCTTCTATTCCTTTTCGAATAACATCTTATGGGTGTTAACTTTTCCTCATAAATCATTACAAGGAAGATTCATCTAAAAATGGGATATGCCATTAATCTTTCCATGCCTAGTAAAAAGGTGTACCTCAATAATTTCAACCTTGAAATGAGGCAACAGTTGTCCTAGGCTCGTCACTTTTGAATACACAAAAGGAAACTTGCTAATAAGGTCCTACAAATGCATGGACACCTTATGCCCTTTCCAATCGTTCCATTGAACGTACCAATGATCAATTTTCATATCTTAAGCTATTTCTAATAAATGTTCAAATAGCCAATTCATTTTTCCAGTTGCTTTTAACTTGACTAGTTGAATTTGAACATGCATGAGTGCTTCCTAATTCATGAAGTTTATCATGATTAACTCAATACTTCTGTGTGGAATCCAAATAGATCAAACCTGGACTTGTGGGCTCCGAGAAATATCCATGTAAATATTAGGAGAAGATCCTTCCGCAGGCGCGTCTTGTGACTTTTTAGGGGCCATTATGACATAATTTACGGACTTCCAGGTTGCCTTTTCCCTTACACAATCGGTGAATTTGCTCGCCCTGGTACGCAGCCTCAAGATCTTGCTCTTTTCTCCCTGGTACGCGGGAGATCCCTTTCGAAAAGTGGATCCTTGGGAATACCAGCTTGCGGAATTTGACCTTATGGAAGGCCTTTATACTTAATTTCCTCAAAATTCTGGGGTAAAGATTCTTGAAAAATGACCTTAAAGCAATCCTCTTCAATGGGCTTATGGGGAAAAATCGAGTGGGAAGGGGTTAGAGAAAACCCTCTCCTTTTTTTATAACGAACCGGGCCTAGGGCCTTAGTAGCTTCCTTTGCTTCAAGGGCCGGAATGGGCTTATTGAGGTTCAAAAGGGAGGGCTTTAAAACCCGCCTAGGGAATGGATTGTGTGAGATCCAAAGGGAAGGGGACTTAGAAATCCCGGGGTAAAATGGGCTATAAAGGGACTCCACGGGAAGGGGGCTTTGAGAAGCCCCCTTAGAAGCTTCCTAGAGAAGCTTCTAAGAAGCTTCTGGCAGCACGTGCATGTCGGGGGGAGGGGATCGTAATCCAGCGGCGGACTGAAGTGGCCGGGCGGCCTCACGGCGGCTATGGCGGACTGGGCGGACTGCACGGCGGCTTTCCTCTGCACGGCGACCCCTTCTCCACGGCCACCTTCCACACGACAGCCTTCTGCCGCCTTCCCTTCCTTCACACGACCACCTCCCTGACACGACAGCCTTCTGCCGCTTTCCTCCCTTCCCCCTTCTCACAGCCCGTCCACCATGGCGACCTCCCCCAGCTCGTCCAGCACGTCCGGCACCCCTCTCCCTTCACGTCCGGCACCTCCCTTCACGTCCGGTCGTCCTCTAGCACGTCCGTCTTCTGCCGCCAACTCTTCCTTTTATGAGCTAAGCGTGCCTAATCACCCAAGAATAACTTGAAAGAACCTGGACTTGTGGAGTCGGGGAGATGTCCACTTGTATATTCGGAGATGAGCCTCCCGCGGTCGCATCTTGGGATCTTTTTGGGGCCATTGTAGACGTAGATTCGGTTTCCGAATTCGCTTTCGTCGTCTACGGATTGTTTTGCCTTGACATGCAACCTTCCGGCCTTTGCCTTTCCTCGTAGGCAGAAGATTTCTTTACGGAATGTCGCTTGCGGTAAAGGGCTTTAAAGACTTATTGCGGGAAGCCTTTCCCGACGGTCTAGTGGGGTTCTTACAGCTTCACCTTTCCCCTTCAAAGTTCCGGGAAGGGGGTATTAATGGATCTTTGGGGAGATGTCGTGGGAAAGGGCCTTTGGGAAGGGCCTTTGGGAAAATGGTGGGAAGGCCCTTTAAGGAGGCCCCTCTTAGAAGCTTCCAAAGAAGCTTCTAAGAAGCTTCTGACTTCAGCAGCTACGTGGAGGGGTCGTGAACAGCGTGGCGGGCGGGTGGAGGCTGTCTGGCGGCTGTGGCGGACGGGGATGGCGCTGGCGGACAGGTCGGACTGGGCGGCAGCTACGGCAGCTGGCGGCAGCGCTGGCGGATTGGCGACCTCCTCCTCCTCCGACCAGCACGGCGACAGCTTCTCCCTTCAATTCCTCCTCCATAGTCTCCTCTCACACAGTCCCCTCCTTCTCTCTAGCACGGCTTCCCTCCTCCCTAGCACACCCCCTTGATGGGGGGTGTTTATATAGGAATGGGGGTGGGGAAGAGGGTCTCCACCCACGTGGAGAGCTTCCTCATGCAATCTTCACTTGGCCATCCCCCCCTCCACACTCCCTCTCCTCCAGCCATGCATCGGCTGGGGGAAGGGATAATAGTAAAAAAATTTGCCTTAATTTAATTAAAATTGTCCCTCCCAAGAGGGTGTTTTCGTGCGGCTTGCGGTTTTGAACTCCCGGTCTTGATTTACCAAAGCGGAGGACCCCATTTCACGCGCGCGGGTCACACATTACGTGGTCAATAATTTCAATGCGGGAGATACCCTTTGTACGGGGTTTACACGGCGTGCGGAAGGTTAATATTTACGGTACGATTACGCGGAAATATTACATTCTCTCCCCCTTAGAAGAATCGAGATGTCCTCATCTCGAGATAAACTGGGGATATTTGAAGATTGAGAGAGCTTTCATCCATCCAGGTAGCATCCTCCTTAGGATAATCTTTCCACAGGACGAGGCAATCTCTCAAGGTTCTGGATCTCAGTTGTCTCACCCTAGCATCTCAAATCTTGTCCGTCCTTAGTTCAAGGACTCCTTGACTAGGCATTACAATTTGTTGGTCAACAAGTACATGATTAGGGCTAGGTGCATACTTCATTCTTCAATAGACTGTTATGGAATACATTTATGAACCTTTAGGTTTTCAGGGAGTTGCAGTCTATAAACATTAGGTCTTAAACACTTGAGGATCTTGTATGGTCCATAATACCTTGGACTTAGCTTCCTGCAATCTCCTAAGGATAGAGAACTCTTCTATGGGCATACGTGAATGAAGACCATGTCTCCTTCCTCAAATATTCTATCTTGACACTTCAAATCCGTGTATGCCTTCTGTCTATCCTTCGCAGCTTTGATGTCCCGATAAAATGAAATCATGAGCTTCGCACAATATCTTCTTTTTTTTAAAATAACTGGCTTGCTCGTATACATACTCTCATCCTATAGTAGACAAGTCCACTGCTGATAGAGAATTCATGATACTTAGCCTCTAGCTTTTGTTCCTGGTCCTTGATAGAGACTTCCCTTAGCATCCTTTGATAGGCTAGATCATGGCATCCTTCCTCTCTAGCTAGCTCAAGTATTAGATCGTTTGGCATGGACACCTCTGTAGCTAGCTATTGATAGATTTTGCAAGATTAGTGAATTAAGGAATGCCTTGCGATTGAATGCATCAACAACTACATTCTTCTTTCCAGGTCGGTACTTGATCTTAAAATCATATTCCTCTAATACTTCAATCCGTCGACGTTGCCTCATGTTGAGCTCGTTCTGGAAAAAAATCCATTTGAGACTCTTATGATCGGTTACTAGTAGTGAACTTATTTCCCAACAGATAGTGTCTCCAAAGCTTCAGAGCATGGATGACAGCTAATAACTCCAGATCATGAGTGGCATAATTCTTTTCGTGACTCTTCAATTTCCTTGAAGAATATGCTACTGGATGACCTTCTTGCATAAGAACACACCCCAAGGCAAGAATGCTGGCATCAGTTACTACCTCGAACTCCTTATTGAGGTCGGGAAGTTTCAGAATAGGTGCTGATACCAAACATTGCTTCAATTGGTCGAAGCTACTTTGCTCGGGAGTTGACCATGTAATAGAAGTCTGCTTCTTTAGTAAGTCGGTAAGAGGTGCTGCAATTAAAGCATAGTTTTTGATAAAGATCCTATACCATCCTGTCAAGCCAAGAAAACTACGTATCTCTTTGACAGATACTGGTATTGGCCATTCCAGCACATCTCTGACTTTGGCCGGATCTACTGATATTCCTTCAGATGATACGATGAATCCTAGGTATTCAATCTGACGTTTGAAGAATGCACACTTCTTCATTTTTGCATACAGCTCATGAGACCTCATTGTATCCAACACAATCTGTAATTGAGGTTTATGATCTTCTTCCTGTTTAGAATAGACTAAAATGTCATCGAAGAAGACAAGCACGAAATCATCAAGATATGGTCTAAAAATATCCTGCATTAATCTATTGAAGGTGGCAGGTGCATTTGTAAGGCCGAATGACATAACCAAGAATTCAAAGTGCCCATATCTTGTATTGAAGGCCGTTTTTGGAATATCTTCATCTTTGATTCTGACTTGATAGTAGCCTGACCTGAGATCAATTTTGGAGAAGATCTTTGCACCTTGAAGGCGATCGAGAAGCTCATCTATTCTAGGAATAGGATACTTGTTCTTGACTGTTGATTGATTCAACCCACTGTGATCAATACATAGTCGAAATGTCCCATCTTTTTTCTTCTGGAATAGGACTGGAGCTCCCCATGGTGAATTGCTAGGCCCGCTGTAGCCTTGGTTTAACAGCTGCTTGAGTTGTTCCTTCAACTCAATTGCTTCCGATATAGACATTCTATAGGTTCTCTTCACAATTGGCACAGCTCCTATTACTGGCTTGATCTCATGATCTACTTCTCTTTGAAGCGGAAGTTCTGTTAACTCTTCAGAAACTACGTCCACGTATTCCTTCAGCCAAGTGACCAAATCACTTTACTTCTTTATCAATATTCATAGTCAAGACAATCGGGAAAAAGTTTTATTCCATTCATCTCAGCATAGCCCTTACAATTATTTCTTGGGCCGATGGAACAAGTTAATACATTAGTTCGAGGAGAATAAGATATTATTGCATTCAGCTACAGGAACTGAGTAGTAGTACGGATTGGGGTCATTGATCTTCAGGAATCGGTAGTTCATTGGAAGATTAGGGTATCTCTTCCTTCGATATCCATTCTTCTCACGACGCCCCAAAACCTTGATTCGGTCGGCAGGGATTCTTTGAATCACTTCCCCGTACACATACTTATTCTGGTTAACCCTTCGACCTCCGACCTGTAGGGTCGCGTTTGCGTGAGCCTCAATAAAGATGAACAGCTTCACAATCTTCAAATCCTCCATCCACTTGATTCTCTTCAAGTTAGTTTGAAGGTATGCAGGTTGATAGGCAGTTATGTAATAGATCCCTATAACACCCATCCATCTCCATTCCACGTACACAGGTGATGGATTGTAAATACGGTCTAAGATGTTCATCATCTCAACCCTTTGTCGATAATTTGTGGAATGCATCGCGGTCATAAACATGACTCGGAACACTAAGAACCTGTTCCATGCTTCATAATTCTGCAATACAGCATTCAAAGTAAGGAAATGTTTGGGACACAACATTTGCTTTACTTCTTCTTATTAAAAATTTCCTAAAAACAAATCCTTTGTTGGTTCGCTCTGATACCAACTGTAACGTGTCCACTAGAACCATTCAGGACACGTCTTAGCAGTCCATCGGAAAGGATGTCTAGAAAACTCCGCCCGGCACTCCCATGGAATGTTACGGGTTTTGCAATCTAGGTCTTCCCGAGTCTGCCACGTAGCGGAAGTATCCTGGCCGTTCCCACTTAGGATCGACCTGAATTTGGGTTACCCTGTTTGGTCATTAGCTAGCAACAACTAGCGTCAGACCCGAGCGAACTACTTTGCGTAGAAACGCCAGATCCGAAGCGGATTCACACTGCACTTGGTTCAAGGAGAATGGGAAATGAGAGGGATGCAAGGCTCGACCTCTCTGCCATAAGGCATAGTCCCATTCCGTTCCCCTAAAACAGCGTAAATCGGGTAGGATGTAAGTCTAGGTCATCATCCTCGTTATTCGCTTTGATGCTGAAGATTAACCTGCTGCTCGTCGAAGACTTTGAGAAAAGTTCCCGGCTAACCGGGACCACCCATCCGTAGGACGGACCCATGGTCCATCCTCCGCACTTTCCTCGGTTTGTTTTAGTTATGTAATTACCTACCACATTAGTTTGACATATACAAACAGCTTCTTTGATTAACCCTATTATGCACTGGTTCCTTCACGTAATCTTATCACAGGACATAAAGAAAACAATGTCAAACAACTCCTTTATTATCATTATATCCTTTTATCTTTGAAATACAAGGAGTTCCCGCCCGTAGGCGCATTCATAATCCGCCCGAAGGCTATCCAGTAATCCTTCAGTGATTACTATCCCAAGTTTCCGCCCGTAGACTAGTATGCGGGCCTCGAGATCCAATCCCGAGTCACGTTAGTCTCTTGTGCAGGGCCGGGAAGGCGAGGGATTTACAGCCAGAGCCCCCCCTGGCACCCAAGCGTCCTCCTGCTCCAAGCAGAACTCAAGGGAGAGACCTCTCACGGCGGGTTCGGTCCACGTTCCCGGCGCGGTTCACAACCCCCTTGGTTAGGGTTAGGCAGGCAGTCGGGGGTAACTGAAGCTGCCTCTCCCTTCAGGCTTCAACCTGAAGTATTTAGATATGTTTTCCTCCTTTAGTTCATTGAGCAAACAATGCAAACAGTGCTTTCTAACTGTTACAAGCACAATCAAATTCCAATGGTCGTTTGGCTGGCAAACTGTTAAGGAATGACTTCCTTTCCTCCGAATGCAATCCACATTCGTTCCGGAATCAATTGCAACTTGGCAAGATTCCTATCATTCTTGGGTTAGGGTCATACCCTACCCATACTTTAGGTTTGTTGTGGTAGGTTCCAGCGACCATGTCGCTTCAGTTTATTGTCTGGTCATGTGCTTCAAGGCAAATACTTAACTTTCCTTTTCCTTGGCAATTTTTCCCCAAGGAAAGTGAGTAACAGGATGATTACTCATCCTCTTGTAAATTAACTTGCCAACCTCATTTCGAGAGATGACAAAACTCTCTTGTGGACAAATCTCAAGTTTATACGATGTTGCAACCTTTTTGCACATGTGTTGCATCATTCCACGGAATCATTCCACCCATTGAATGGCGTCCTCCGGCCACGGAATTACTCTAGCCGAGTAGCAGGGTTTAGGGTATCCTCCAACCCATTCCTAATTATGTTGTCCCATGGTCCTAGATATTTGCAACTCCGTCGGAGTTCCATCATTAGAACGAATGATCCTTAGGATAAAACCTTAGATCATTTTATGCATGAGCATCCAATTGACTCGACATTTCGTGAATGTGTGTAAGATCTTTGGGTTTGCGGGTTTAGACTTGGCAACAAGTGTAAAACTAGGTTGAATTCTTATCGCGCTAAACACTAGTTAGCACTTGGGATATTTGTCATATCGACTGAACCATGCCCATATGAATCTCTTGTGGTTTAGGTGACTTAGACAACTCAATATACTTGTCTTGCGACAAGGATGAAACCGTTCCTAAAGGTAATAAACTAGATCTAAAGGAGAACAATAGATACAACTTCACCAATACGTGTAAACATGCGATTCACTGCTTCTACGCATTACATGGTTCACAATAACCCTATCTTTCCTTGGCAAAGTAAAAATGCCTGATAATCTGAACACTAACTTTCCTAGGTCCTACTAGGACTTACATCAAATAGTCATGCCACTTGCAAGTCCATAGATCATTTTCGTGCCCTTCTATTCCTTTTCGAATAACATCTTATGGGTGTTAACTTTTCCTCATAAATCATTACAAGGAAGATTCATCTAAAAATGGGATATGCCATTAATCTTTCCATGCCTAGTAAAAAGGTGTACCTCAATAATTTCAACCTTGAAATGAGGCAACAGTTGTCCTAGGCTCGTCACTTTTGAATACACAAAAGGAAACTTGCTAATAAGGTCCTACAAATGCATGGACACCTTATGCCCTTTCCAATCGTTCCATTGAATGTACCAATGATCAATTTTCATATCTTAAGCTATTTCTAATAAATGTTCAAATAGCCAATTCATTTTTCCAGTTGCTTTTAACTTGACTAGTTGAATTTGAACATGCATGAGTGCTTCCTAATTCATGAAGTTTATCATGATTAACTCAATACTTCTGTGTGGAATCCAAATAGATCAAACCTGGACTTGTGGGCTCCGGGAAATATCCATGTAAATATTAGGAGAAGATCCTTCCGCAGGCGCGTCTTGTGACTTTTTAGGGGCCATTATGACATAATTTACGGACTTCCAGGTTGCCTTTTCCCTTACGCAATCGGTGAATTTACTCGCCCTGGTACGCAGCCTCAAGATCTTGCTCTTTTCTCCCTGGTACGCGGGAGATCCCTTTCGAAAAGTGGATCCTTGGGAATACCAGCTTGCGGAATTTGACCTTATGGAAGGCCTTTATACTTAATTTCCTCAAAATTCTGGGGTAAAGATTCTTGAAAAATGACCTTAAAGCAATCCTCTTCAATGGGCTTATGGGGAAAAATCGAGTGGGAAGGGGTTAGAGAAAACCCTCTCCTTTTTTTATAACGAACCGGGCCTAGGGCCTTAGTAGCTTCCTTTGCTTCAAGGGCCGGAATGGGCTTATTGAGGTTCAAAAGGGAGGGCTTTAAAACCCGCCTAGGGAATGGATTGTGTGAGATCCAAAGGGAAGGGGACTTAGAAATCCCGGGGTAAAATGGGCTATAAAGGGACTCCACGGGAAGGGGGCTTTGAGAAGCCCCCTTAGAAGCTTCCTAGAGAAGCTTCTAAGAAGCTTCTGGCAGCACGTGCATGTCGGGGGGAGGGGATCGTAATCCAGCGGCGGACTGAAGTGGCCGGGCGGCCTCACGGCGGCTATGGCGGACTGGGCGGACTGCACGGCGGCTTTCCTCTGCACGGCGACCCCTTCTCCACGGCCACCTTCCACACGACAGCCTTCTGCCGCCTTCCCTTCCTTCACACGACCACCTCCCTTACACGACAGCCTTCTGCCGCTTTCCTCCCTTCCCCCTTCTCACAGCCCGTCCACCACGGCGACCTCCCCCAGCTCGTCCAGCACGTCCGGCACCCCTCTCCCTTCACGTCCGGCACCTCCCTTCACGTCCGGTCGTCCTCTAGCACGTCCGTCTTCTGCCGCCAACTCTTCCTTTTATGAGCTAAGCGTGCCTAATCACCCAAGAATAACTTGAAAGAACCTGGACTTGTGGAGTCGGGGAGATGTCCACTTGTATATTCGGAGATGAGCCTCCCGCGGTCGCATCTTGGGATCTTTTTGGGGCCATTGTAGACGTAGATTCGGTTTCCGAATTCGCTTTCGTCGTCTACGGATTGTTTTGCCTTGACATGCAACCTTCCGGCCTTTGCCTTTCCTCGTAGGCAGAAGATTTCTTTACGGAATGTCGCTTGCGGTAAAGGGCTTTAAAGACTTATTGCGGGAAGCCTTTCCCGACGGTCTAGTGGGGTTCTTACAGCTTCACCTTTCCCCTTCAAAGTTCCGGGAAGGGGGTATTAATGGATCTTTGGGGAGATGTCGTGGGAAAGGGCCTTTGGGAAGGGCCTTTGGGAAAATGGTGGGAAGGCCCTTTAAGGAGGCCCCTCTTAGAAGCTTCCAAAGAAGCTTCTAAGAAGCTTCTGACTTCAGCAGCTACGTGGAGGGGTCGTGAAAAGCGTGGCGGGCAGGTGGAGGCTGTCTGGCGGCTGTGGCGGACGGGGATGGCGCTGGCAGACAGGTCGGACTGGGCGGCAGCTACGGCAGCTGGCGGCAGCGCTGGCGGATTGGCGACCTCCTCCTCCTCCGACCAGCACGGCGACAGCTTCTCCCTTCAATTCCTCCTCCACAGTCTCCTCTCACACAGTCCCCTCCTTCTCTCTAGCACGGCTTCCCTCCTCCCTAGCACACCCCCTTGATGGGGGGTGTTTATATAGGAATGGGGGTAGGGAAGAGGGTCTCCACCCACGTGGAGAGCTTCCTCATGCAATCTTCACTTGGCCATCCCCCCCTCCACACTCCCTCTCCTCCAGCCATGCATCGGCTGGGGGAAGGGATAATAGTAAAAAAATTTGCCTTAATTTAATTAAAATTGTCCCTCCCAAGAGGGTGTTTTCGTGCGGCTTGCGGTTTTGAACTCCCGGTCTTGATTTACCAAAGCGGAGGACCCCATTTCACGCGCGCGGGTCACACATTACGTGGTCAATAATTTCAATGCGGGAGATACCCTTTGTACGGGGTTTACACGGCGTGCGGAAGGTTAATATTTACGGTACGATTACGCGGAAATATTACATAAAATCTCTAGCAATCACAAACATTTCCATTAATCAACCGAGTTGTTTGGCAAACTGCTAAGGAAGTGTTCTTTCCTTTTGAGTGTATCAGCACTCGTCTCCAAGGTGTCTTGTAAATTGGCAAGATCCTTTACATTTTGGTGTAGGGCATACCTTATTAACCCAACTTGGTCAACCCTAAAGTTCCTTAGATATGCTAGTTTCCGGTTTACAACTTTCCTTATTTAGAAGGATATCCAAAAATACTTCTTTTTGCAAGATAACTTGCGTAGGGATCTGCCATCCTTGATGAGGGTTTTTACCCTTTCTCCTTGTGAATCAATCACAAGACTAAATGATTTTGTACTTGTTGCGCAAGTCCTGTGATGGAGTAATCTGTTTAGATCCTTTAAGCTGACGTATGTCAGGCCTAGGGTTTCTTTTTTTTAAGAACCTTAGGAATAAACTCTAGTTCCTTATTTTTACGAATTTATTATCCCTACAGTAAGGAAAGTAGTCAAGTGCTTAGGGTATGAATGTTTCTATGTTTAGATTGGTTTAGTTATCTTTTGGAAGGTAATATTAATCGTCTCGTCATGGTTTTGCTATCCTTGTGATAATTTACTTTCCAGTCAATACAGTAATCTTATATCAAAAGAAGTGGAATTTATGTCATATCTGATCTGTAATCTTATATCAAAAGAAGTGGAATTTATGTCATATCTGAAGAAGTGTGAAGGTGCCCGTCAATGAATACGAGTTCCCGGCAAACAAGACTGCTAATGAGCAATTACTTCTAGAAAAACTGATTGAAGACTATTATCTTCATCATTAAGTCTTATTTCAAGGTGTTACATCGTGAGCTTTGTCTCTGAAGAAGGTGTTCTAAAGAAATATTGTGACGGCATCAAGGAAAAGGCTTTTCTTGCTTTGGGACCTATTATTTGGAAGTTTCATCGCTGCAATTTTCCCCTCTTTCATGCATAACCATGGCAAATCACCCTCTCGTAAGCAAGGAGCTTTGAATATCTTCTTTGAAAGATACATGAAACTTATTCTTTGAATACATGAAATCAAGAATTTGGTGAATTATTGTGAAGATGGAAAATCTTGATTCCCATCATCTGTATTTCGATCGATTGTGAGTCCTAACTATTTTGTATTGAATTGAGTACTCATTATTCCCATCTCACAAAGCGTCCTTGCGGCAAGCAACTTCATGAACCCCATAAGGATTCCGTACGACACCTGGTGAACCCAACGTGAAATCATCACTTCTGATTGTCAAGATGGGATACTCTTCGAATACTCCACCCACTTCATCATCTGCTTCTTCCTTTTCGACCGATGAGATGAAGACTTTATTGCAAATTCTTTCTTCAGTCATTATGATGCAGAATCAACAGATGGAGTTGTTGATGTTGCAACAATAACAGTTACATCAACAACAATTGTATCAATGACGAATGTCGCATCAAGAAAAAGAGCATATGCATGATCCAACCAAGGCGATCGAGGCTGTGGTTAGTGAGCGCAAATTATTTGATAAACGGAATGTTTCAACCTATCTTAAAGCCTTTGAAAGCTTGATACACTTTTTTGGAGTTATGTTGTCGTGACGCTGCGCGTCTAACGCTGTGAACCTGAGGGCGGAATTTTCTGCCAAGATTATGAACTCTTAAGTCACCATCATTATGAAATTATTTTCCGTTGTGTTTGCTTTTGAATGACGCACGAGCACATGTAGTTAGGCTAGGCACAAATTCCTCAATGCATTCATAATTTTTGCGGATAATCGCTCGATTGATTGCATAGCAAAGTTTCTAATTTACAAACTACACGAGTGATTGGGCATGAAGTTCTTTTCCAAAGCATGTCTTTGATAGGGCACAATGCATGAAAAATTAGTTCACCTGAAGGTTTCTGTTTAAAAGACTTGAAGGCTTGAATTTGAATGTTGACAGTGTAGAAAATATGACTTTTCATAAGCAAAACTGGATTAATATTTAGCAGTCTAAGAAAGCTAAAATTTATTCGTTTATATCATGGACATTGCTATATTCGACATTTGTATTCTTTGTAAAGAAGGAGGAAACTTTAACTCTGACCACTGTCCTTCTATCTTTAATCATCCAAGTATCTTTGCTCAAAATATATGGTGTAGCAGAACCAAAGGAAAGATCAATACGTGAAGGTGTCGAAGTGAACAAGCCCCTAGAGAAGAAGTTTCGCTAGCAAATATGAGCTTAGGATGAGGTTGGCCGTAGACACTTTGGCCATACTTGTTTTGCAAAAGTTAAGAAGGATTAAATGAAAGGATAGGCTATATCTATCAAAGTGATAGCCAAAGCCAAGATGACAACAATCATTGCCATTGAGGATGCAAAAAGGGAAGATGGCCTTTATGAAGGAAGCATCAAATTTAAATCAAGTCGAAGGAGTACAGAAACAGAGTATGAAGAGTGTTAAAAAAGGTTTGGGTGGATAAAGGATATCCATTACCCTTTCAATTGCTTACAGCATTTTACTCACTGTATATGATCAAGACATGAAGAAAGAAACAGTAGAACCTTGCAAAATAGTTGACAAAAGCGAGAAATGGACGTCATCGATTACGCAGAGGTTCACTTTAATACAGCGACAAAAGCATGCGACAAGGAAAGCAAACTCAGTGATGCTAATCCTGATGATAAAAGAACATGAGGGGGAGGGGTATAAAAAGCCGGTGGGAAAGCACTAGAGGAGAGGAATGAAGAAGCTGCATCAAAATGCCATTACCTTCTTCATTAAGCATCGCGGAAGTCCTGCAAAAGATGGCGGCAAGACGAATGGAGAGAAGCAATCACAGTTTCAATGGCCACCGAAAGAAACGGCATCAACGAACACAAAGCAACGGAGAGAGGACGCAACCTGCAGAAGTTGGAAGCTGACAAGGATTGACAAGCTCTGCAGAGGATGGCACAGGATATGAAGATGATGAGAGAAGGGAAAATTCTGAAGACACTGTAGAAGAAGAAGGAGACGAAGTCAATGATAGTGCAGAAGACAAAGACGATAGTTAAGCGGAGAAGAAGGACCGACCTGCAGAAGACGAAGCACAGATGAAGGAACGAGAGATGACATCGTCAGCTGACTGCCGATATCTATGATATTGTTAGTTCTTCTCTTCACCAAAAAGAAAATCTGCAACTGCTAAGCCTGCACCTCCAAAAACAATTATCATAGTGCTAAAGGATGAAGGTGACAAATCAAGTTCACTCGCTTGACAAAATTACCACCATGGATCTCTCTCTGAAGGCTTCGGACTTCAAGCTCTTGCTTGCCACTGCTTGATGATGAGCTTCGGTTGTTATGCAAAACGAGATTATATTATGGAGTGAAGATCACCCTCTTACCATAAGAGCTTATCAGCCATTACCATATGCTGAAGGGAGTGTATTTCAATCAATATAAATGTACCTCTTACCTATTGCGAGAAATTTCATCTCATGGGGTTGATCTTGTTTGATGACATAGTAAGCTTTCATTGAAACTATAAATGTTTTGATATTCTTGTACTCCTTATATTCAAGCCAAAGCATGTGAAGCCTTAGAAGAATTCAAAGCACATAATGCAATCAAGTGTGGCTCCATTGAACTTATTGATTCCTCTTGTGGAAAGATTTTGATGGCTTTCAAATTCTATGTGTTTATCTTGAGTTGAGCACTCTTCTTCATCCTTGCCTCAAAGCGTCCCTGCGGTGAGCGACTTTCACGAACCCCCCGCACGAATCTCGTGTGCACCGTCCAATTGGAGCAACTATTTCCTACGGCTTATCATACTTGCTTTGCATGTTAGAGTGACTGATTTGTTTGTGCAAGACTCAATTTGGAATGTTTTCAAGAAAGCGCTCAAAGATGATATTTTATGGAGGATTATGGTATTGCTACACAGAAAACATTCAGAGAGTGGGTCTATCATCCCAAGAAAGGACTTGTTGCTTCTGAGTTGTTGCGAGAGTTTGAAGAGCGATACAATCAATTGGATGCACTAGAGCAAAGAGCTCTAACCTGAGAGAAAGTGGAGTTATTCTTACATGCGGTTGATCTTGCACTTCAGGATGAGTTTGGAGATCTTCTTAAAGACCATACGCAGCCTATAGGATTGAAGGCCGATTGGCAAGATGTTGTTGATGCGGTCTCTACATTGACAAAGAGGCAAAGATAGAAGGCCCACTTGCAGAAGGGCACGCAATCACCACCAGCAATGTCTTCTCCTACCTCGACCTCTCCTACTTCTCCTATTGCTCCTTCCACTTCTTCTCCTATTTCTCATCATGTGTCTATGCCTACTTCTATGCTTATGCCTATTCCTGCTATAGTTATTAGATCATCTGTCAAACTGACTGTCGAAGACATGGTGAAGGAAATTTCAAAAAACTTGAAAGATCTTCAAATTAAGATGACTAGAAGGGAGTAGCAGCCACTTTTTGTCCCAACCTCTTCTACTCCTACAAATCCTTTAAGAAATGATTGTGGTCACTGTTGCATGTAGTGTGATAGTCTAGACCATGAGTTGAAGGACTGCCAAGATTTTGAAGAGGCGAAAATGCTGAAGTTGGTGGTCTGGAGGGACAAGATGATATGTTTTGGAGATAGAGAGCAACCAATTAAACCAAATTTTGGTAAAGGAGGTATGAAGAAATTATTGGAGGAGTTTCTTTTGCACTCTTATTATGTGATGCGAGAGGTGGCAAGAGAAGCTATTGCCTATGGTCTTCAATTGGAGTAGTTGTCAAAAGAAAAATCTCCTTTATGGTCCTATATGCACTGCATGCAGAGAAGAAGGGAAAAACTTCATTATCGAAAATTTTAGCCATAGGAGATGCAATCACAAAAGGGACTGGATGGAATGATCAAGTTTGTGTCTTTTCTATCTATATTTATATCACAAAATCTCAAGGATTTGAAGTGCTTGTTGAAGAGAAGTGGAAAAGAGATAATGATCAGCGTGAAGGATCGAAGAGGATGACTAGGAGGAATGACCCAGCTTCTCAGCCTTCTTCTTCAGGAGACCGAAGCAAAGTATGGCTAACGTACATAAGCCAAAAGTACATGAAGATAAGAAGGCCCAAAAGACAAAGAATCTGAAGCTGAAAAGGCAACCTCGATTCAAGCTACTATCCAACATTGAGACAACCACGGACTTGAAAAAGGTACTTGAGGATCAGATTCTTAATTGTAAAATTGAATTTACTCTTGAAGAAGTCTTGGGGATTGCCAAAAGATAATTTCATGATGTTATCATCAACATCATTAAAAGAAAACAACAAGTTATTGAAGAGCCGACACAGGATATGATCCATCGAGAGACTTTAATTGTTGCCGAGACTATTCTCTATGGGTTGTAGATTGAGGAGATTGGTTCTATTGAGGAGACTATTGAGGAGTCTACAAATGGAGCTCTATGTATGCAGTCCAAGAAGTCTCTTCATCCTTTACTTCAACCTGTATAGTATGATGAAAGCAAAGATGCGGCTAGATTAATGCCTCATAGTCACTGGGCTCATGCAACTACAAAGACTGTAGTCAAGCTGGGTGAGATGGAGACTCCTTGTGTTGCTCTTTTGGATCATGGCTCAGATGGTATGAAACCCCATCCTTTGCATGTACCATCATACTGCCATAGCCCTGCTAAACGAATTTGATAGAGCGTCTTTTCAGCTGATTCCACGAACTGGAACCAGTTTGCCGATTCATTGGCTAACTTTGCATATGGAGAAGACCTCTTCTTTAATTGTGGCCCTTGTCCCAATATATCTATTGATGGTGAGACAGGACCTGGTCATTTGTGGGGTATGCTTTCTGAACATGCCCTCTTTGGCAAACAATGGTTGATCTGGGTGATGCAGAGAGTAAGCGAGACTCATCTACCTTTATTATCTTGGACCCATAGACTGATTAGACGACATGTGATGCGAACACTTCTTGCGATATACGCAGGAGAGATGGGTCATAATTTAATGCACCTAGTTTAGGGCTACGAGCCCTGTTCCCCTGGGAATGATATGCTTTGATGTCTATCATAGTTGTTTCCAGGAGGATGTTATGCGTAGTCATGTTTGATTTCATTAGGCCAAGAGGGCCGATTTAGTTTTGTAGTGAAGTGTTTCATTTCATTAGGCCAAGAGGGTCATTTCCCTATCTAGTGCGGGTGCGTTTAATCGGGTTTTTGTTTTAAGTGTTGTGCTGGACAGGTTTCGTGATTCGTGGAATTTGGTGGAGCCCGGAGGAGCCTTTGCTGCGATGGAAGCTTCTTGTGGCCAATCCAGGTGATACCTCTCCTTTATGAGTACCTTTCTTTCCTGTTATATGTGTATTTGTACTTGTCGAGGGGATATATTTTTGTTGGGGACCGGCAACCAAGGCATGAAGTCCCAGGTTTAGGCTAAGTATGTTTGAGGGAGGTCGAAGTAGTCACTGCCTCCTGTAAAGACATTGTCAGGCATCGAAAGACCTGTTTTAGAAGGAAGTCTTAGTGGCCCTGTTCCATGAGTTCTTGTTAGTAGTGAGGCAGTTAGAGAAGCCTGCCAGAAGATAATAATGATGATGCCAAGAAACCTTGGACATCCTAAAAGATGAATATAAATACGAAGGTGTGTAAACAGGGGTTCTAACCCCTATCCCAAGAAAAGAAAAGAACTGGAAATATATAGGCAGTTGATCATTGCCTTGCGAGGGCCTGGTAGGTTCCTGGGGACGAGTCAGACCCGGGGCCGATACCTTGTCTTCCAAGGGGTGGCTTCTTGCTGAAAAAAACTGATAAAACAAGGAAGGTTGGAGCGAAAATAAAAGTGAGCGTTAGAAAATGATTAAGTGTCGCCTTGCGAGGGCTTGGTAGATTCTTGGGTGCCGAGACAGGTCCTGAGGCCGATGCCCTGTTCTCCTTGGGTCACTACGCTCAGCTCCCTCCTTTTTACATGCCCAAGTATGTTCATACAATTAAAACCCTAAAAGAATACATGTACTGAAAGAAAATACTCCTTGATCAAGCTATAGGAGTCCTCGCCTTGTAGGAGCTCCTAGTTGTGTTGTCTTTAGTTGGTAAGTAGTTCAGACTATCACTTAGGGCAACCTCTTTGATAGGTTTTTCAGTTTGGCTGTGTTGTAGTAGTTGGTTAGTCAGTCGCTTCGGATATTCTATTAGATGCTGCTAGGCCTACTCCTTGTGGATGTCATGCCTTGGTTTTGTCCAAGGGTAGAGGAAGCATTGTACTGAGTTTTATTATATATTTGTTTTGTATCAGTTTGATTCTTCTTTGCTTGTTTATGTGCAGATATGTTCGTGGATTCGACGGGCTGAGTCGCCCTATCCCGTGGTTGCCAATGAGAGCGGAATCTAGGTGCCGGAAAGTGCTTAAAAATAGCTAAAAATTATGAATATCAAGGGAAAAATATTCACCGTCAAAGGCGGCGGCTCGATCTAGGACGATTTTAAGCGTCAAAGTACTTTAAAGATGCCCGAGCGACACTTGTTGATTTTTCATACTTTTTCAGACAGTCATGCGGGTTGACACGAGCTACTGGCCAATGAGGGATGCTAAGCCGGATGCCCAGGATTTTTCAGAGTTCAATTCCGAGTCCGGACGAAGGAAACGGTCAAGATGCGAAGGGGTGGACAAAGTTTGGCCAAAGTGGGCATGACCTTTGGGAGCCCAATTTTAAATGTCACATGAAAGGAAGATGAAGATGAAGATGCCAAATCGAGGAGAGAGAGCACACAGTATGGCGTCGAAAAATGCACTTGAAGGATGGGAGATGCCTCATGCTACCTGTGAACAACCATGCCAACTGATCATTGGCCCTCATTCCCCTCTATATGCTGATCTTATTGCCGCCCTTCGCTCGCGCAATGATGGTCTCTTTGAAGATCTCTGATTTCAGTCTTTCTCTCTCCTCCCTCTCTTTCTTCTAAGAGGGAATTCATGTGGGAAGAGGAAGGAAGAAGAAAGAATGGTGGAGGCTTGTCCGGCATGGATCGGATTGCTTCCTGGGCTGGAAATGGTGATTTGTGATCGTGCTGAGCATGAAGTGCTGCTGATTTTTAGATTTGCAGCCATGGACATGAAACTCGAAACACGCAAATAAGTGGTAATTCAATTTTTTCAAAGAAAATTTGAGATTTCATGGCTTTTGATTGATAAAACGTTGTTCATGTGGGCTAAAAATTGTTTATGTTGCTGTTTTCCATGAGTTCTTGTTGATCATAATTAGAAAATCAGAAAAATATGTATCTTGTGGCTCAAAATAATACACTAAAACACGTAAAATATGGAAAATCAAGGGAAAATGATGTTTTTGGGCATAAAAATGGGAAAATGAGTAGGAACACCAACTAAATTTTCATTTTTGTTGCAAGAAGGAGCTAAAGGCCACAGCCCATAATCTATTTTGAATTTTCAGTAATTAAGTAATGCAGAAAATAAGGGAAAATACAAGGAAAATAGAGAAAAATCACTAAAAATAGGGGAAAAATGCATTTTGGGTGCGGAAAATTAATGAAAATTAAGAACAATGTTTGTGAATGTTTGTGGGGACTGAAGCATGAGGATTTGCCTCAGTTCAACCCCACCTTCTTGTTCTAGTGTGTTTTTCCCGCTTTCTACACATAAAATGATGGCAAAATGCCCTATAAATCCATACCACAATGCAACATTTGATTGATGGGAGGGTAGAGTGGTTAAAGTGTGTCTAAATGTGGAGTAAGATGATGAAAAGATTGCTGTTTTTTGCATGACATATAGGTTGGTGAATAATTATAAAATGAGAGCCTAGTAGCACGAGGGTTTCCTCGGTGCTAGGTATGTGCAACGCTGCATAAGATCGGTAGTTGAAAATCATTGAAAGGATGTTTTCCACATGTGCACGATACTGATTTTATAATTGTTTGAGCACTTGGCATCCACACTATGCATAAATCATGGAAATATTTAAAGGTATCAGAAATCCTGGATGCACAGCAATTGTTTTCATTAGGACCTTGACCCACGTTGAGTGAGAGACAGGACACCCTAAGCCATAGGCTAGTTGTGGGGTCTAGGGAAAAGAGAAGTAAGGACAATGGTACATTCCTGTATACGATTAAATGGTACCTTGAGTGGATTTTGTGTGAAATGTTTATATGTTGAGCGACGCATCGAGGGGCCAATCCCCAAGGTGTAGGAGAGTCGCAGAGGGGTGGCGGCACTCAGCCGTTGAAGGACCCCCTATGTCTGTGCTTCGTCCCATTAGGCAATGTGTAAGGGACTCCCTCTGAGGAGTAGTGGGTGAGAGAAGAGTGGACTACAAACGACATAATACAAACGCAAGATGTCTAGGAAGGCAATGTATATGTCATCAGCGCTCCTGGCCGTGAGGCCGTGGGGTTGTTGAGCGCATGAGATAGAGGTCCGGCTAGTGCACGAGCCAGTTCCGGCCCGTTTTAGGTTCCATCAGAAGCCAAAGTTCACACAACATATAAGACAATTGACAAGAAGGTTAGACCAGCTGCAGGACCACTACCTTTGGACAATGATGAAATGGTTAGACAATCTGCTTTGCAACCTCCTTTACAAGATCCTGCAGGTGTTGGACATAAGTTTTCAACTAAGACATTGAAAGAGATGAAGATTGGGACTTAAGATTTTTTGCTTTCTAAAGAGGTAATATGTTTTGAAGAGATGTTATGCAAACATGGAAAAGCTTTTGCATTCTTCCCACATGAGATTGGATGTGTTGATCCTGGGTTTATGATACCTATGGTTATTTTTACCATCCCGCATGTCCCTTGGAATCTACAGATTATTCATGTACCGAGGACTCACTTTCCCAAATTGGGGGAACTTTTGAATGAGTGGATCAGGATGGGGATTCCAGAGCCATATTCAATTCCACATTCCAATAGATGGTTCACAGTTCCTAAGAAGAATGAAACGCTCAAATTCATACAGGACTTATAGCCAGTGAACAAGGTCACTATTCAAAATGTTGGTGCAGGCTAGAGGAAGTAAATTTAACCTTGGTAGGATTGAAATCTATTTTTGGAGCCAGAGAAGTCTTGATTGTTGGGCATATGTGTGGATATTATGGCAAGAAGCCTTCTCCTACGAAGGTTGATGCCATAGAGAAGATTGCAGAGACTTACTCTTCTACTTCAGAGGTTCGCAACTTCCTTGGAGCTTGTGTATTTTATCTTATTTAGGTTCCTCATTTTGCTCATATTGCAAATGATCTCTACTAGCTCTTGAGGAAAGGACAATGTTTTTCTTAGGAGATGAGACATACTAAAGCTATGTAGAAACTGAATAAATTATTCAAAGCTTCTCCAACTCTTCGAAATGTAGATTATGAATGTGGGAGACCTATTTTTCTTACTATTGATACTAGTCCTAATTAGCATTGGATGGGCTATTGGCCAAGATGATGCACACGGGAATAGGTATACTATTCGGTTTGGGGTGAAAGTCCTAAGCGAGTAGCAACGTAGATATTCATAGATTCAGAGGGAGCTCTTGGGAGTTGTCATGGCTCTCAAGAATGACAGAGAGTACTTCATTGGTGCTATTGTGGTAGTCGAGACTGATTGTTTGCCTCTCCTAGGTATGGTCGCGAGTTGTTCTACTCTAGATATTGCCATGCTTAGGTGGATTGGGTACATAAAATTCATGAGTCTTGAGTTCAAGCACATAGCAGGTAAAGACAACCTAGTAGTCGATATGCTTTCACGAGCAAGTTATGATGGTATGGATTTTTCTTGCATTGATGATGCTGATGATGGGGCTGATCTTTTAGCCATGCATGCTGATCATATTTGTCATGTATCTGCTTTGGAAAGCTTTGATGAGTCTTTTTATATAGGAGAGTATTTATAGATTAGTCGTTATTTGAGTACCATGTATAGATAGGATGGATGGACTGATGCAGACTTCAGGAAGAGCAGAAGAAAAGCTTATGGTTTTTTCTTGCGAAGTAGGCTACTTTGGAAGAATCCACGAAAGCAAAGAGGACAGCCATTGAGAGTTGCCTATGATAGAGCTTCACATGTGCGGATCATGAAAGAATTTCATGAAAGTCTTTCGGCTAGACATCAAGATTTTTTGGGAGACCTATGAGAATATCAAAGAGTGCTATTGGTGGAGAGGCACGTACAAAGATATCTCACAGTTTGTTAAGACATGCCCTGATTGTCAATTGTTTTCTTTAGTGAGGCATAAAGATGAGCTTTATCCTACCCACCTACTATCTATTCATTATAAGTGGGTTTTTGATTTGATTACTATGCATGTTGGTTTATGGCAAATGTGCTACATTGTTTTGGCATGAGAAGATCTCACAAATCAAGTGGAAGGAAGAGCTTTATAGATGAAATCTACTTCAATGGTTTGTAAGTTTTTGTTGGAAGATGTTATTTTTATATATGGATATATTGGAAATATTACTACAAATAGAGGTAAGTTGGATGCTGATGAGGCTAGGGAGTTTTTCTCTTGCCTTGGAATTAAACTTGCTTTGACTTCGGCATATAATCCAGAAGGCAATGGGAAAATGGAAAGAGACCATCCACTAATTGTGAAAGCCTTGGCCAAAGCATGTGGTGGGGGATGGCGGGTCAAGGAGTGGCCTAGGTTGTTGCCTTATGCCTTATGGGATGATCCCACTACTCACAGTGTGACTACAGGCTATTTGCCAGCTAAGTTTGATGTATGGAAAGAAGCCAGTCATGCCTACTGAAACTTGCACACTTACTTGGAGTGCTTTAGTCTGAGAATAACTTTTAGCTCTTCGTATTCATTAGTTGAAAAAAAGACCTCAAGATATTGAGAGAGCAATTCAAAAGCTCAAAGAGGCTAGGATTCACAACAAAGATCACTTTGATAAGAGACACAGACTGAGACCTAAAGAGATTAAGGAAGGAGAATGGGTGTTGGTCTATGACAGTAGTCTAGACAACCAATATAGTGCTATCCGCAAGGTTTTGAGATGATGGTTTGGGCCCTATTTGGTGCAGCATGTCCATGACAATGCTACATATTCCTCCTTGGCAGAGCTTGATGGTACAGCCTTGTGGGTTTTGATTACACAGAAGAGAATCAAACTATTCAAGAGAAGAGATGGTATAGACTATGCAGTTGAGGAGTTGGATGATGCGATTTATGATGGACTTGAGCCAAGAGATGATGAAGATAAAGATGTGGACATTGCAGATGCTTTTACAGAAGATTAGAAGATTGCATTGACCATCGAGCTTGGCAGTGAAGAGGATAGATAGTTGTGGCCCATCCGGAGGATGTGTAGGTTTGGAGGGGGCCAATCTCGTGACGTTGTGCATCCACCATTGTAAATCTTAAGGGCAGAGTTTTTCGCCAAGAAATTGATTACATTAATCAACGTCATTAGGAATTTAATTTTCATTGTGTGTATCTTTTGTGTTTACATTTGCATGATACACGAGCACCTGTAGTTAGGCTATGCACAATTTCTTAAATGCACTCATAATTTCTCATAAGCATCGCTCCATTGATTGCATAGCATGGATTTTAAATTGCAAACCGCATGAATGATTGGGCACGAAATCTTTTTTTTCAAAATCATATTTTTGTTAGGACACTGCTGTCATGCGAATTTGAGGATAAGGCATGAAAACACTTGACATGATAATTCTCTTTTGAACTTTGAGCACAAAGTGGGTTTACATTATGTGGCTTTAATAATTGGTTTGAGTTAAGTACCCTGACATTATATAGGTCTTGCAATGATTGATAGTAAGGTTCCAACTTGGTCAAAAGATAAGAATGCACCTTTGTGCCTATGAGATGCCTCATGCTTATGATCATTGGACAAAGGAAAAGAAAAAGATATATGTAAATCTTTTTGGTATGCATTCTTGGAGAAGGGTGGATAGCTATTCTTAAGAAGAAGGGATGTGTTTAGGAAATATGCATTGCTTTTTGGAGGAGTTGGCAACTGCATGATATACAAAAGGTTGCATGATATACAAAAGGTTGTGCCAGGACTCTCATGGCAAAAGAGTGTCGTCATTTTGGGGAAGGAACCAACTTTTTAGGGGATAATGTTGTTCTTACGATAGATCCAAAGCCCCAATTACGTTGGACTGATGAGCTTCATGAGCAGTTTGTTGATGCAGTTAATCAACTTTGAGGACGTGATAAGGCTACCCCTAAATCTGTGATGCAAGTTATGAATGTCAAAAAGACCTCATTTTGTACCACTTGAAGAGTCATCTTCACAAATATCGATTAGGAAAGCATGGACAAAAAGATCTGAACGAGGGTGACAGTCTACTCATAAGGAAAATAAAAGCATCAAAACATGAAAACAAGGCGGCCCTCTTCTTCCACCTGATAAACCTTTCCACGATAAATTAAGGAGAGCATAGCAAGGCATCATCATTGACGTTATAAAGCAATGCTTTCTAGAGATTTTTTTGTAGGAAAGCCATGAGCTTTAATTGGAGTGGTGGCATTGATTATAAAAGGAGGGAAGAGTGAGCATATCGAGCAGGGGGGAAGACAGACAAAGAAGGTGACGAATCTGAAGATGCAATGAAAGAAGCAGTAGTTCTAGATGATGACGAAAAGACAACAGCAAGCTCTATAGAAGGAAGGCAAACGAAGTTGCAGCAATAGCGACGGCTAAAGGTGATGATGAGGCCGCAACGAGGCCAAAGACGAAGCTGAAACGAATGAAGCAAAAGATGAAGGTAACGAAGTAGAAGACAAAGTCAAAGGTGGCGAAGAAGAAGACGAAGACAAAGGAGAGAATGGAGTGCAGTGAGGCTCACCAACAAGCAATCCATCGAGCTCTTCCGCGCGCAGCCAGTTCAGACTTGCTATTGCATGAAGTACCGGCATTATGACACAAGCTCAAACTACCATTGTATGATTGGTACTTTGTACCTTTTATGCATAAGTGTGTCGGCCATGACCAAGGCATTACTACTTTCCAATGCATTGGGACATGCATTGTATTTATTTGCCATCACGCCATCTTCCTATCTCAAAAACCTTCCAAGTTCCAATCTTATGTTCAAACGAGTAACATCTTCCATCAAATATTGTTAACACTCATTTCCTCCTGTGATTTGTATTCTTATATTTAAAAAATGGAATTTATGTCGTATCTTAAAAAGTGCGAAGGTGCCCCTCAATGAGTACGAGTTCCCAGCAAACAAGATTGCTAATGAGCAATTACTTCTGGAAAAACTGATTGAAGACTATTATCTTCATCATTAAGTCTTATTTCAAGGTGTTACATTGTGAGCTTTATCTCTGAAGAAGGTGTTCTAAAGAAATATTGTGACGAAATCAAGGAAAAGGTTTTTCCTGCTTTGGGACCTTATTATTTGGAAGTTTCATCACTTCAGTTTTTCCCTCTTTCATGCATAACCATGGCAAATTACCCTCTCTCATAAGCAAGGAGCTTTGAATATCTTTCGTGAAAGATACATGAAACTTATTCTTTGAATGCATGAAATCAAGAATTTGGTGAATTATTGTGAAGATGGGAAACCTTGATTCCCATCATTTGTATTTCGATCGATTGTGAGTCCTAACTATTTTGTATTGAATTGAGTACTCATTATTCCCATCTCGCAAAGCGTCCTTGCGGCGAGTGACTTCATGAACCCCTGCGCGGATTCTGTGCGACAAGGAATGCTCAAGTAGAGAGGTTTTCTAGAAGATTTTAGAACATCCTAGAAAATGTCTCCATCCTCGCTTATGTCATCATTGTATCAATATGCCATGTGTCGACATGTATGTCATGCCATGTGGCATTCTTTTCTAATGACATGCATTTTCCTTAACCTCCCTATACTATAGTATAAATAGGGGCCATGGATTACAAGCCCTTGAGTCTTGCCAACACTAGTTGTGAGGCTCCTAAGAGGTAAGTTATCTTCCAATTCTTGTCTTATTCTAATCTTGTATTATATTGAGTCTTTTCTTGTAATCAAGCCACACTCTTGTGAGTATTCTCTTGTAATGGAGTTCTCTTATAATCGAGCTATTTTGCATTCAAGTTCTAGTTCAATTTATCTTTCAAGTTCTTGTCTTGTACGTTGTTAGAGAAATCTTATCACTCTTGAAGAGCACTTATTGTGCCCATAATAGTTTGGCAGGACTCTATCTTGCCTAGTCATGATGGTAGGTATTGTTGCTTCTTTACAAATGATCTAATAGCAAATCCAAGAGCTTCAAGAAAGTAACACAAGGCTACAAGTAGAGCAACCACAAGCTTTGGCCTTAGTTATGCAAAATCTACAATGGCAACTTTAAGAAATCAAAAGATGAGCCTATATCAAACCAGAGGTCCATCAACTACTATTGACTTCCTTCATGATCAAGATAAGAAAGAATCAAAGGTGAGTCTTCCAAAGAAATTTGATAGCACAAGGTCAAAATTTGGAGATTTTTTCTATGGGGTATGATTATTTATACACATACAACTAGATCATTATCCAAATGATACTTCTTAGGTCGTCCTCTTAGAAACTCTTCTCTCAGGCATAGCTCTCTCTTGGTTTGCCCCATTGCTTGAGAATGAATCCCCATCTCTATATAATTTAGAGGCCTTCATACAATATATTTTTGCCATATTTGGAGAAGTAGATAGAGCAAGAGTAGCTAAAACAAAGATTAGATATCTACGCCAAGGGTCGAGGCCTACCTCCATCTATGCATCTGAATCTCCAAAACTCACAAGTGATTTAACATGGCAGGAGGATTATTTATTAATCAATTCCATTGGGGATTGAAACATGATGTTAAACACCTTTTGCCCACTATGCCAAAGGTGCATACACTTGATGAATATATCCCTCAAGAAATTGAATGTGACAACTACATATTTGAGAGAAGACAAGAAAGAGGTTGAGGAACCATCTTGAATTCAAGAAGAGGAAGACTTTTCAAGACCCAACCAACCAAGAACACCAAGTATCTGAGGCAGAGCTTATAAAAATTGATATGACATGGTTCAGGCCATTGAGAGCTCAAGAAAAACAAAGGTGAAACATTAATGGATTATGCATGTGTTGTAGCTAGTCAGGACACATTGCTATATAGTACCCTAACAAAGGAAGGATGAGAATTTATGGTGCCATACTCTATCATTACCGAAAAACATTGGCATCCAATCTCAATAGAGACCATATGGCTAGACAAAGCTTCAAGAAATCCAAAACAATATCTCTTTCTATTTGCAAATTCAATATTTAGCTTTATGTTACAAATAAAGATTCACCTAGAGAAAAGATAGATACATGGACAAGCGTTGTTAAACTCTAGAGCCATAATATGCTTCATGGATGAGATATTTGTAGAGCAACATGATATATAGCTTCTAAGAAAAGGAAAGCCAATATGTATAGAAGTAATTGGTGGCCAACCTCTTGCTTTGGGAGATTGCACGTATAAGAATCAACCCATAAAAGTTAGCCTAAGGAGTTTGGTATCAGATATGGCCTTCAACAACATCCATTGTTTAAATATTCACATTGTTATTGGGCTACCCTCGCTAGAATTACATAACCTCGACATCAATCTGAGGTGTAGAAGAGTCAAATCAATGCTAGTACAAAATAAGAAAATGAAGAATTTACAACCAATATACATTGGGTAAAGGTATTCATGCATCAAGCAAATATGCAATTCCAATGGAGAAACCAAAGGACAAAACCTTGGACACACTCCTAGCTTAATATGTATAAATCAAGGACGTGTTTGAAAGAAAGAACATAGATATGCCATCGGAATACCAACCTTATGATTATGCAACAAATTTATAAAGAAAGAGCTCAACCCTTTTGGCCACATCTATAAGTTATCACTAGATGAATTAGCAGAGCTCAAGAAATATGTTGATTAAAATCTTGCCAAGGGATTCATATATCATTCAAAATCTCTAGAAAGGGTGCTCTAATTCTATTTGTGAAGAAAAAATATAGATTCCTCTGTATGTGCATGGATTATAAAGGGCTCAATAAGATTACTATCAAGAAATGCTACCCTCTTCCTTGGATTCTAAAACTCCTTGAACAACTCGGGAAAGACAAACTATTCACCAAGATAGATCTTCATGGCCCTTATAATCTTGTTAGGATAAAGGAAGGTGATGAGTGGAAGATGGATGGGCATTTTGAATATGTTGTCATGTCCTTTGGCCTCGTGAATGCTCTAATATTTTTCGAACATATGATGAATGACATCTTTCAAAAATACTTGGAAATTTTTATTATGATCTATTTGGATAACATCTTCATCTTTTCCAAGAACCAAGATAAAGCATGAGCATTAGTCAAAAATAGTCTTAAATAAATTATGAGAGGTAGCTTTGTAGACAAAACTAGTTAAAATAGTTATTTTTATCAAACTAAAATTGAGTTTTTGGGATACATTAATTCTGAGAAATGAATTTTTATGGATCCTAAGAAGGCACATATTATTCTAAAATGGGAGATTCCTTTATTTTGTGAGATGTTCAATTATTCTTGGAATCTGTAAATTTTTATCGAATCTTTAAAAGTAAGGAAATGTTTGGAACAGCAACATTTTCTTTTCTTCATCTTATTAAGATTTCATAAAAACAATTCCGTTGTTGGTTGGCTCTGATACCAACTGTAACGTTCCCACGTGTTTCTTCAGGACACATCTTAGCAGTCCATCGGAAATGATGTCTAGAAAGCTCCGCCCGGCACTCCCATGGAATGTTATGGGATTTGCGATCTAGGACTTTCTGCATCTGCCACATAGCAGAAGTATTCTGGCCATTCCCACTTAGGACCGACCTGAATTAGGGATTTGCTTATTGGTCATTTCCTAACGGCAACTAGCATCGAACCTGAGCGAACTACTTTACACAGAAACGCTAGGTTCGAAGCGGATTGACGTTGCACTTGGTTCAAGGAGAATGGGAAATGAGAGGAATGCCAAGCTCAACCTCTCTGCCATAAGGCATAGTCCCATTCCGTTCCCCTAAAACAATGTAAACCGGGATCAGTTATAACTCTAGGTCAATGCTCTTGTTATTCGTGTTCTTTGACGATCTTATGTCTGTCCATCGTGATTTGAGAAAAGTTCCTGGCCAACCGAGACCACCCATCCGTAGGACGGACCTATGCCCACATCCACCGCACTTTCCTCAGGTTGTTTTAGTTATTTAATTACCTAACACATTTAGTTGGACATGTATCAATCAGCTTCCTTAATTAACCTGTTAGGCACTGGTTCCTTCACGTAATCATATCACTTGACATAGAAAAGCAATGTCAAACAAGTTCCTTTTTAACAGGTTATCATATTTATCTTTGAAATACATAAAGTCCAGCCCATAGGCTTATCCACAACCCCCGAAGGCTATCCAACAATCCACAAGGATCACTAATCCAAGTTTCCACCCGTAGACTAGTATGCGGGCCTCGAGATCCAATCCTAAGTCACGTTAGCCTCTTGTGCAAGGCTTGGAAGGCGAGGGATTTACGGCCAGAGCCCCCCTAGCACCCAAGTATCCTCCTACTCCAAGTAGCGCTCAACGGAGAGACCTCTCGCAGTAGGTTTGGTCCACCTTCCCGGCACGGTTAAACAACCCCCTTCGTTAGGGTCATGCAGGCAGTCGCGAGTAACTAGAGCTTCCTCACCCTTCAGGCCTTCAACCTGAAGCATTAGATATTCATTTATACTTTAGTTCTTTGATCAAACAAAGCAAAACAGTGCTCTTAAATATGTAACAAGCACAAACATTTCCATTGGTTGTTATTGTTAGCCAACTACTAAGGAGTGAATCCTTCTTTCCGAATGCATCCACCACTCGATCCGGGATGACTTCGGACTTGGCAAGATCTTAAGTTCATATGTTGTTCCAATTTATTGGTTGGTCTCTTGCTTTCAAGCAATTATCTTTACTTAAGAAAGATACTATATTAAGATGATTGTTCATCCTCTTGCAAGATAACTTGCGTAAGAATCTGCCAACCTCATTCCGAGGAATTTGGCCATTTCTTTGTGATCAATTCACAAGATTCGTGCGACTCTACTACTTGTTGCACAAGTGTTGCATCAAGCTCTGGGACTATTTACCTTTCGAATGGAGTCACGAAACAATCTGTTCATGATTACATTAGGCTGACGTTGTCAGTCCTAGGGTTTCAAGTTCCATCTTTTTTTTTAAGCGAGAGATTCCTAGGGAAAAACCCTAGATCACTTCTCAAGTATGTTCCGTTGTCCCTACATTCTGTGAATGTGGGCAAGTATTTAGGGTATAGGAGTTTTAATTTTAGCAATACTTGCGACTAGGTTACGTATTAAATCCTAGTTAGTTCTTTGGAATTGAATTAACTCTTTCTAAAACGAGTACTCCGCGGGTTTAGGTGTTTAGTTTTATGCCAATTTAACCTATCTACTTTTCAAGATAATTACGCTATCATTTCCATAACCACATGACTTATTATCTATGTGTAAGTTGATTTTCAAATCCTAACTTTCCGGTTTAAGATCAAGCATAGGTTAGGTTATAGCCTAATTCCAATCATCCTATAACTTAGGAATAAGATTCATGCTAAAATATGCAGCCTTTTCTAATAATTATGCAGTTGAAAAACTATATATATACCAATTGACTGGAGTTATTCAACTTAAGAATCATTTCATGCGTTGCACTTTCCTATGGATTCTTAGCACTTTCCATAATGACTTATTGCGAAGAAGATATGTCCTAATAATGCGACATGCAATTTATACTTCCATGCCTAAACGTAGTGCACTATCTTAATTCCGTTTTGTAAATATGGACATTAATCGAAGTTCAGTTCATTGAAATGCCCAAAAACTACTTGCTAGAATTGCATATGAATTTTGTTGCTCACTTTATTTTTGTTCGTTTTATTGAAAATACTAATGACCAAACTTGTTCGTCGTAAGCTAATTCTTTTAAATTAACCAAAATATTTAAGACAGAAAATGCATCCTATCTCCAAAAATTATCCACGCACGATCGAATTATAACAACATAAAATAAAAATTAGGAAGGAAAACCTGGACTTGTGGTGAGATATCCACGTGGATGCTAGGAGACGATCCTCCCATGGTTGCGCCTTGGGCTTTCTTAGGAGCCATCGCGAATGTGGGCTTTTCGCCTTGGGCGCGGAGTTACGATCTTGTTCGTCTCCTTCGTACGCGAACACCGGGAAGGGATTCAGGTGGAATTCACCCAAAATTGGGTGGAAGAATCCCGAAGGGCAGGGGGTGTAAGAACGATGATAGGGCTTTTATGAGAAGGATTTAAGGGCTTTGGATATAGGGGATTGTGTGTGGGGGGAAAAAGGGGCTAGAAGAGCCCTTAGGAGGGGATCTTGCGTGTGGGGGGAAAAAAAAAGCTTAAAAGAGGCACATGAAGACCCCTCAAGTCAAACGTCGGGGGGGAGGGGCTTATGGATCACGTGAGGGCCCTTCAATGGCAAATAAGGGGGGGGGGGGGGGGAAAGGGGCCTAAGGGAGCCCTTAGGAGGGAATTTTGAGAGGGTGGGAAAAAGGGCTTAAGGGTCATATGAAGGCCCTTTAAGGTTAAAAATTTTTTGGGGGGAAAGGGGGCTTATAGGCCCCCCCTTAGAAGCTTCTAGAGCTTCTAAAGAAACACGTGGGGTCTGACCTCGAGTTGGTGGCAGCAACAGAGACGGCAGGTTGGCGGTGATCTCCTTGGTGGCGACCAATCTCCCATTTTGCTGCTGCGGCTCACGGCCCTCTCCCAGCGGCACCCCACTTCCTGCTCCATGGTAGCTACCTTATGCTCTATGGCAGCAGAGACAGCAATCTCAGGCTTTTCCCCCTCACGCTCAGCAGCGATGGCCTCAGGCTCTTATGGCAATGTCCCTCTTTCCTATGGCAACAGCCACGCTCCCCAATCGTCCCACCATCCCCGATTTAAATAGGGGAGGGGAGGGGATCCTCCCTCCCTTGCGTGGCTTCACGCATGCATCCATAGCCTTAGCAAGCTCCAGCAAGGAGCTTGCTTATACATGCTATTCCCCTCCCCTCAAGCACGACTCTCGGATGCGGGGTAAGGGGAATAAAAAATTTTGCCATTATCCAAATCAAAAATTATCCTTACTACTTATAAAGGGGATTCACGCATGCTATTGGAAGTTCGGTATGTTACATACTTCATGTATATAAATCAATCCCATAGATCTATGTTTCATTGTGCAATGAAAATCAAAGTTAATATTGGAAGGATCAATGTAGAATACATGTAGTCTTGTTTACATGATCTCTTGGTCTTTCTATTGGATCTGAGTTTGTAAAATAAATTTGGAATGGTAGAATTTGAAAGTTTGGGTTTGTCCATGTAGTCCAACTAGATTTGAAGCTCTATTTGAGATGGATTTTGCACATGCACTCAACCTAATTTAGATTTGAGTTAGACTTAAGTGGACTCATGTGTGCATGGAAAGGGCTCATTTGTGGGCTGTGTTGATTGCCTAGTGCAAGCTTGGTTGGGATCCAACATAAGACATTAGGAGAGCCATGAAAGATAAGGTTTTTCTTATAGGAGTAGCCTTATTAAACTTCTAAGGGGTTTAGTGTCATGTGTCTAACATTATGTTCTATTTGAGTGTGTCTTCACAAAATTGAAACTACTTGAAATTTTATTGCATATAGGGCCTAACGAACATTTTATTTAATTTGAGTTTTTTTTTTGTAAAGTTATTTTGTTTTCGTTCGTTTTTTTACCTCATTATAGTATTTCAATCAACGTTGTAAATGAAATTATCTTTGTGGAGTATCATAATCCATAGTGTATATATTTATCATCTTTTTGGAGTATCATAATCCACATTTTGTTCTTTTGGCATATCACAATCCACATTGTATATGTTTGTTTTTCATGTGTGTCCAAATAGATTGCTTCTAAGATTATTGGAAATTTTCAATGTGTCTAAATATATTTCTTCAAAAATTACCAAGAAAAGAAAGGCATCAGTTGTAAAAGAGCCCACTATAGTGAGATTTGGATCCTTTGATGCAAGGAGTTAATGCATTGGCATATTTAGTCCTTCTAATGGATTTCTCAACAAGCTCACTTATTCACCTTGAACCATGTGGATGATGTGCCTAATTGGCATGATATTGGACAAAGAAAGAAAGTTTCCTCTACAAGGGTTAGAAATCAAGAGGAATTGGCTAGCCTTGATATGAGTGTTAGCAAATTCATTTATCATGTTCTCTCTGATGTATGGGAGGTAAAAAAAAGCAAGATGGTGATGATATAATGTTTACTAGGGGATATGAAATCACATGCCAGGGTGAAAAACCAACCATTGATGAGCTAGTCAATTTGATGGTATGAAAAAGATAGCCTCCTGAAAGAAATGAGTTGTATCTATAGAGACCAAGATATCAACACAAAAAAGCAATCATCAAAATAAGGGCCACTAGCACTTGTACGAGTCATTCCAACCAATCCACCAGATCTAATGAAAGGAAGAAGAGATTTTATTGATACCAAAAGTTGACAAGAAATATGTTGCAAAGTTGAAAAAGAAGCCAAGGGTGCCAAGACTAAATGCATATGAAAAATACTTTTTATTTTCAACAATGGGATGTGAGTATCTCTAATAAACTATTATCTCAACTAGTTTCATTGATCCATAGTTTCTTCTTTATGTAGCTTTTATAAAAATAAAATGATCATTATACTTGTGTTAATTAATGCAAAAAAAAAAGTATTGTTGAAATGAGTGTTGGCCAAGTCTTTCAACAATTTTGTTTCATATGGTTAGGTGTTCATAAAATATTTATAAGACATGGCTCAAGATCTTGAATAGTGCAATGGAAGGAACGCTAGATAGGAAAAAACTAATGATAAGTACATTTTGTTGCATGGTTAGATTAATAGACAAAGATATGAGAATGCTACAAAGATCGATTATGCAAAAAAATACATTACTTGCAAAGGGTATAATTGATATAGAGAAGATTGACATAGTTGGCTGGGTGAAACGAGTCAAGCAAGACTGATGTGCACGTGGAACTACTTCCCAAATTTAACATGTTTTGCTATGGACAAATGTAATAGTTGGGAACAATTGTGTGAAAATTCATGATTGTAGAAAATATATACCCTCAATTGCAAGAAAATGTGCATTAAATGGATCAAATCAAATATGCAAGTAGGAAGGACACGTGTCAAGTTTTCTTCAAATGCTAAAGCATATGTAAAGTGGTTAGTAGACCAAGTGGATGCAATCTAGAGACTAGAAGAAGACCTCAAATGGAAAGTATATATGGCAAGTATTGCAATGGAGTGGGATTTTTTCTTAGACATATGATTTGCCACAAAAACTCTATCTTTGGGGATGTGTATAGTTGACCAAATAGAGGGACGTGCTTCAAAGATGTCATGGCATTTACAAATGTATTTCAAGTTATTTGAGGAAGTGGAGATTATTCTTGGATTCATGAAAATTGAGAGCTTTTCAGTGATACAATGAGCCTTGAAGTGAGGATCTTAGAAGAAGAAGGCAAGCACAATAGATCATGCACCCTTCAAGCATGTCCTTGACATTATGCTAGTGTTTGTCTTTATTCCAAAGGAACCTGATTATGAGGCAAATACCTCTACTTGAAGGGCAGAGTTGGTACAACCATGTTAGAGGATCCAGAAGTGAGTGGGATGACATAAATAATGGATGATACCTTGAAGCTTTTCACCCAAAGATGTTGTCTTCTATAAAAGATCTACAAAGTAGAAGTACGAGTCTATCAACACATTTTATAAGTTCTTCAAAAAGAAGTATATAGAATTCCTATAATGAAACTAGTTGAATTGATTAGGCTAGCAAAAAACATTGGTTGCAAAAAGAGATGCGAGACTCGGGGAAGTTACTATGTGTATATCCTCTGCATCATGTGCATTCATGTAATGTGTCTGCTCGTCCACTTGTGGGACACGTCTTAGCAACCCATCGGGAAGAGGGTCTAGAAAGCTCCGCCTGGCACACGCAAGGAATGTCACAGGGTTTGCAATCTAGGTCTTCCCAAGTCTGTCCCGAGCGGAAGTATCCGGTCGTTTCCACTTAGGATTGACCTGAAGTCAGATTTTATTTCCTATCAGCAAGGTCTCTAGGAAGTAGCTAGCATCGAGCTCCATATGAACCACTTTGCGTGGGAATAGTAAAGTTGAAGCGGATTCATGCTGTACTTGGTTCATGGAGAATGGGAAACGAGAGGGATGCAAAGCTCAACCTCTCTGCCATAAGGCATAGTCCCATTCCTCTCCCCTAAAACAACATAAATCGAGATTCTAACTCTACTGATGCTAAGTCTTTATAGTCTTGTTATCTCGTCTTTGAGAAAAGTTCCCAGCTAACCGGGACCACCCTTTCATAGGACGGACCCAAGTCACGTCCACCGCACTTTCCTTAGTTTTCTTAGTTATCTAATTACCTACCACATTTTGTTTGACATGCAAAAGCAGCTTTCTTAATTAATCCATTTGATCACTGGTTCCTTCATGTAACTTAGGCACTGACACAAAAACAATGTCAAGCAAGTTCCTTTTTCTCAAATATTTTATCTTTATTTATCATAATCCCAGAGTACATCAAGTATCATGCCCGAAGGCTATCCCAGCAACCTATAGGATTGCTGCTCCAAGTTCCGCCCGTAGACTAGTACACGAGACTTGAGATCCCATCTCGAGTCATGTCGGCCTCTTGTGTAGGATCTAGAGGAAAGGAATTTACAACCATAGCCTCCCCTAGTACCCAAGCGTCCTCCCGCTGCAAGCAGCACCCACGGAGAGACCTCTTGCGACAGGTTAGGTCCATATACCTGGTGCGGTTAACAACCCCCTTGGATAGGGCCAGGAAGATAGTCGGAGGTAACTGTTCCTGCCTCTCCCTCCAGGCTTTTAACCTAAAGCATTAAGTGTTTTTCCTTGAATTAGTTCCTTGAGAAAAGGAGTACAAATATTGTATCTAAGTGTACAATCACGAACGTTTCGGAGACCATTTGTACGACCAACTGCTAAGGTGTGATTCCTTTTTCCCGGATGCTCCCAGCATTTGATCCTGGATCGTTCGCGACTTGGAAAGATCCCAATAATCTCAAACAAGAACATGTAAGAAAATGTTCTTGGTAAGTTAACTTATCTCAACTTGCACTTTCCCTTTGGGTTTTACCTTATGGTACCTTAGCCCTAACTCAAGCATTAACTGGTCAACCGAGGTAATAGACATGCCTTATTCACAACCCAACCAAGGGTCTTTTATTCTTCCAATTCTTTACTCAACTCCCTCCAACCAAGTTCAGTTAACACACTTGGCAACACGAGACTCTTCATCTAGGCCTTCAGGTTACCGTCTAGATGCATGCGTCCTTTCCGTCTCTCTTAGTACAGTACTATGCAGAATTTTCCAATCAAACTTACCCATCATGCACATGGTGCATTTAGTATATTAGTACATCCTGAATGACCTTTAACTCTCTTCATACGTGGCAACAAATACTTATTCCTAAAGCAGCAGATCTCATGTGACTTGCGTATATGGAAGTCTAGGTTTCTATCCATCGGTACAATTGCATCCTATGAACGGAAACTATCATTTCATGTGTTTATTTTAATCATGATTATGAAGCATGAATTCTGGATGACTATTCATATACTGAACTAGATTAAAAAATATTATTTTATGTGAAATAATGCAAAAACCTTATCATTTTATGTGTGTAAAAGCTATCATTCTATGCATATAAACTTATACAAACTCCATGCTCTACCATTACATGCATGCAACCCATCACTTGGAGTAAACAAAAATCCTAAGGCTCGTCCTTGTTCCATGCATGTAGCTACCCTTTATTTCTTCTACTTGAAATAATACAAAATTAATTATAAAGCTTAGGATATCAAAAGAACCTGGGTTTGATTCGTGATCGTAGGGGCATTTGTTGCGTTGGTTGCTCTGCTCGCCTCTCCCGTATTACCGGTACCATTGGTAGCTCGGCCACTTACACTTCCCACAACTCTCTTTTTGGGAGCCATTTGCCACGCGTAGTTTGGATAGTCCGCACCTTAACAGGCCTTCAAGATGACAGGCTTGGGAAAGGAAAGGTCGTGAGAAGGAGACCTTCACCGACGATGAGGGCGGTGGCTTGGAAAAAAAACTTCTCAAACGTGGCTCCTCAACATAGCCCTTGACACCTTCTCCACACACCAACTCTCTCTCTCTCTCTCTCTCTCTCTCTCTCTCGCTTCTTCTCCTTCTCCTCTTCTCCTTATCACTCTCTTTCCCTTCTTCTTCTTTTCTTGTCTTCTTCTCCTTCTCTCTCTCCCTCTCCTTCATCTCCTTCTTTTTCTCCTCTTCTTCTCCTCTCTCTATTCCTCTTCTTCTCTTCTTCTCCTCTCTCTCTCCCTCTCCTTCTTCTTCTCTTATTCTCCTTCTCCTCTTCTCCTTCTCTCTCTCTCTCTCTCTCTCTCTCTTCTTCTCCTCCTTCTCCTTCCTCTCTCTCTCCTTCGCTGAGCATGGGGGGGTTTCACCTGATGATGATGAGGGGGGGGATCTCTGTCAAAAGCCCAGGAGGACGCAACTGCTGCAGTCCGAAATGGAGGGGGGATCTCCATCTGATGAATGAGGAGATGGGGGGGTTCCTGACAAAAGCCCAAGGGGAGTCTCCTGCTGATGCCGCAACGAGGGGGGGAGGACCTGCTTGTAGACGACCAGGGGGGCTGTGTAGACGAGGGAGGGGGGAGAGCTACACTTTATAGGAGGGGGAGGAGGGTGGTATGGCCGCCACCCCTCCCACCTGAGGGGCTGCATGGCCCCCTACTACTTCACTTCACTCCCTCTCTCTCTCGGCGGGGAGAGAGAGAGGGAAAAAAATTTTGCACTAAAGTTTTTTTTTTCTTTAAGGGGGGGTATATTACATCCTCTCCCTCTTAGAGAAATCGAGATGTCCTCATCTCGAGAAGACCTGGGGGTATTGTTTCTCTCAAGGTCCTTGACCTCAAATGCCTCTCCCTAACTTCCAAGATTCTATCAGGCCATAGCTCAAGGACTCCTTGGCTAGGCATTACAATTTGTTGGTCATCAAGTACATGATTCTAATTAGGTAGATACTTTTTCAATAGGCTAACGTGGAATACATTATGAATCTTTAGAGTTGCAGGCAACTGTAGTCCGTAAGCATTAGGCCCTAGGCACTTAGTGATCTTATAAGGTCCACAATACCTGGGACTCAGCTTCTTGTACTCTCCCAAGGACAGTGAACTCTTTTTAGGGCGAACACGGATGAAGACCATATCACCTTCGACGAAGGATCTGTCTTGCCATTTCAAGTCAGCGTAAGTCTTTTGTCTATCCTTGGCAGCTTGAATGTCTTGTCTTATTGATTTGATTTGATCATCCATGTCTTCGAGCATCTTCCTTGAAGCTTCTACCCTCAAAGTTAGGTCTGAGAAGTTCAAAGGGGTATGAAAATCATGCCCATACAATGCTTGGAAAGGGGTCATCTGAATACTCTGTTAGTAACAAAACATTGTAGGCAAACTCAACTAGCGGTAAGTATTGAATCCACTTTTTGGGTTCACGATAGCAGTATGCCCTAAGCATATCTTCAATGACTTGATTGACTCGTTCTGTTTGACCATCAGTTTGGGGATGGTAAGCTGTATTGAAACAGAGTTGAGTTCCAATAACCTCAAAGACAGCCCTCCAGAAGTGTGATGTGAATAGAGAGTCACGATCACTAATGATTCTTCTGGGTAACCCATGCATTTTGAATATTTCCTTGATGAATAATATTGCGATGTCTGAAGCTTTATAGTTTAACTTGACAGGGATGAGATGTGCGACCTTGCTGAGCATATCTACTACAACCATAATAGAGTTCTATCCTCCCTCAACTTGGGGTAGGCCAACAATGAAGTCCATACTAATGAACTCCCATTTCATTTGTGGTATGTCAAGTGGTTGCAATTTCCCAGGCATTTTGACATGTTCTGCCTTAATGCATTGACAAAACAAACATTCCGTGACATATTTGAGAACATCACCTTTGAGCCTTTCATTACAAGGAAACAAAGCAATAGCGACACCGATTAGCAACGCAGAATAGCGGCGTCGCTATTAGCGTCGCAAATGCGATGCTAATAGCGACGCAAATAGCGACGTCCCACAAAAAAAAAAGCGGGCCGAAACCCGAGCGCATTTCATTTCACGCATTCGTGAAACTTTTTGAGAGGGAGAGCGAGAGAGAGAGCGACCATTTTGCATAGAGGGTGAGAGAGGGAGAGGAAGAAGGCTTGTCGCCGCCGCCGCCGCCATTGTTCACAAAGGAGAGGAGGAGGCGCCGTCGTGAAGAGGAGCCGCCAAACCCTCCTGCAAATCTTTACGGTGAGTCCATTCTCTCTCTCTTTTACTTATTTAGGGTTTAATTTGTGTATATTGAGAGAGGGAGAGGAAATGAGAGAGAAAGAGAGGGGGAGGGAGAGGGAGGGGGAGGAAAGGGAGAGGGAGAGGGAGAGGGAGGGAGAGAAAGAGAAAGAGAGGGGGAGAGAAAAAGAGAGGGAGGGGGAGGGGGAGGAAATGAGAGAGGGAGAGGGAGGGAGGGAGAGAAAGAGAAAGAGAAAGAGAGGGAGGGGAAGGGGGAGGGGGAGGAAATGAGAGAGGGAGAGGGAGGAAGAGTGCATTCTCTCTCTCTTTTACTTTTTTTAATATAATTTGTGTATATTGAGAGAGGGAGAGGAAATGAAAGAGAAAGAGAGGGAGAGGGAGAGGGAGAGGGAGGAAATGGGAGAGGGAGGGGGAGGGGGAGGGAGAGAGAGAGAGAGAGAAAGAGAGGGAGAGGGAGGAAATGAGAGAGGGAGAGGGAGAGGGAGAGGGAGGAAATGGAAGAGAGAGGGGGATGAAATAAGAGAAAGAGAGGAAGGGAGAGTGTATTCTCTCTCTTTTTTATTTTATTTTGTATAATTTGTGTATATTGAGAGAGAGAGAGGAAATGAGAGAGAAGGAGAGGGAGAGGGAGAGGGAGAGGGAGAGGGAGGGAGAGAGAGACAAAGAGAGGGAAAGGGAGGGAAAGAGAGGGAGAGGGAGGAAATGGGAGAGGGAGAGGGAGAGGGAGGGAGAGAGAGACAAAGAGAGGGAGAGGGGGAGGGGGAGGAAATGGGAAAGGAAGAGGGAGGGAGAGGGAGAGGGAGAGGGAGGGAGGGAGAGAGAAAGAGAGGGGGAGGGAGAGGGAGGGAGAGGAAATGAGAGAGGGAGAGGGAGACATTAAACATAATAGGGAAATGAGAGAGGGAGAGGGAGAGAGAGAGAGAGAGAGGGAGGGAGACATTAAACATAATAGGAAAATGAGAGAGGGAGAGGGAGAGGGAGAGAGGGGGAGACAAAAACATAATAGGAAAATAAGAGAGGGAGAGGGAGGGAGAAGAAATGAGAGAAGGAGAGGAAGAGAGCAAAAGGAAATGAGAGAGGGAGAGGAGAGAGAAAAAATAAGAGAATGAGAGGAGAGAGAAAAAGAGAGAAGATGTTAAACATAATAGAAAAAGAGAGAAAGAGAGGGTGTGGGTGAAGGTGAGGGTGAGGGAGGGAGAGGAAATGAGAGAGGGAGAGGAAGAGAGAAAAAGAAATGAGAGAGAGAGGAGAGAGAAAAAGAAAGAAAAATCATTAAACCTAATGGGAAAGAGAGAAAGAGAGGGTCAGAGTGAGGGAGGGAGAGGAAATGAGTGAGGGAGAGAAAGAGAGAAAAGAAAATGAGAGAGAAAAAAAGGAGAGAGGGAGAGGAGAGAGAAAAAGAGAAAAAAATCATTGGATCTAATAGAGAAAGAGAGAAAGAGAGGGTCAGGGTGAGAGAGGAAGAGGAAATGAGAGAGGGAGAGAAAGAGAGAAAGGGAAATGAGAGAGGGAGAGGAGAGAGAAAAATAAATGAGAGAGAGATAGGAGAGAGAAAAAGAGAGAAAAATCATTAAACCTAATAGGGAAAGAGAGAAACACTACAATAAAAAGGCCTCATAGACGCACATTTAGATGCGATTTTTGAATATAGAGAAATTCTTACGGGCGCGTCTATCCGCCCATCTATTTGCACGTCTACCATTTCACGTCTATAATCGCATGTATCAACGAATTTACACACACAAATAGACGTGCAATAGACGCCCATATACAAGCGCATATAGACACGCTGGTAGACGCGCTTTTACAAGCACTGGTAGACGCGAACGGAAAAAAAAAATATCATTTTTAAAAAATATATTTAATTTATTTTTAAAATTTAAATTATGAAGCGCGTGTATAAGCGCTTGTAGTCTGCATTATAGACGCGCGTATAAACACAAATTATCTGCAATTTAGACGCACGGATAGACGCGCAAAACAGAACTGCACTCTGGTTTTTTTTTTTCCCCCTCCCAAACATGAGATTGTGCATTTGGGAAAAAGATAATGTATATTACGAGCACGAGAATTGAAAATAAAAGTCCATGTATTCATTATATATCAAAAGCATTTATAAGGGAAGTTTAAGTGCTTGCGACCTAAAGCGTGGCCGCAAGCAGTAGGCTCAAAGAGATATCATGCATATACAAGAAAAGAAGGCCTCATGAGGAGGTATGGTGCTCCTCTACAAATCTGAAGAGGAAACATCTTCGCTAGTATCACCATGGCTACTAGCGTCGCTATCCCCCTCCTCGCTATGCTCCACATCCGGGTTCGCCTACACACACAAAAGATCAGGGTTGCTTACATAGACAAGGTGGAGAAAAAGTTATAATTAGCTATACTTTTAATAGGAAAGTAAGAAAAACATACCTCCTCTGGCCATCGAATCCTCATGGTCCGGTTGTATTGGTCCTCAGTGATGAGACCCTCCTCATAGAAGTGAAGTCATGTCGCTGCGCGGTTATGGCCTCGATGGTAACCTACCTCTCTAGGAGTAGGTGTTCTACCAACGATGGTAGTCTGCAAAACATTTAGATATATACAAACAGTTACGAGTCACAATATATTAGAATAAAATATATAAAGAATTGAAATAAATATAAATTTTAAAAAAACTAGAAATCAAAATATACTTACAAACTCTGCCTCCCACGACTCTTTGCTGCCCGATCCGTAATGCGACGATCCCATTGTTTCCATTTGGATCCGTCGCGCCTCTGCGTGCTGGCGACTCTTCACTTTCTCTGTTGCTTTCTTCTTGGCTTTCTTCCACTCTATGCGGTGGCACATAGGTGGTTGGCTATAGGCTCCAGGCCCCTCCTCCAGCCTTCGCAGTGAGTCCCTGGCCCGTGTCATGAGGTGGGATCTTTTGTTGTGAAGCATATCCCTCACTTTTGTACGTCCCCAATCATCTGAGAATCGCTGACCCTCGGGATTTGGGTACCTCCTATGGACTGCCCTCAACACCTCCTGCCACAAGCCGCTTTTCTAATTTTTGAAGGCAATGAAATAATCTTTATACGTCGCATGCACGACACTCCTCATGTACGCCATTACATCCCTTCCCTCATCTGTAATATATCGAATATTGGAAATTCATGGGAAATTTTTTTATTTTTCTCCCGTCAGGTGATGGTCGTGCTGGAGGGGGAGAGGGATTTAGAAAGGACAGCAAGCTCCTCGTTGGAGCTTGCTGACCCTCAATGCCATGCGCACTGACACGATGGAGAGGGAGGATTCCCCTCCCCTCCCCTATTTAAATCAAGGGGGGTTACTACCATCTAGGAGAAGAGAGGGCCTGTTGTTATCGTGAGGGGATGAAGGAAGACCAAAGCGGGAGGCCGCCACGATGCCACTCTGATCAATGACTGAGAGAGACAACGCTTGAGGGAGGGAAGAAAAAAAAAGAGAGGAGACGGCCTACTGTTGCTGTGAGGGATCGAGAGGGCTGCCGCTGCTGCTGCAAGAGGGGAGAGGAGGTGCCGGGTATCACCAGGCCAGCATCGACCTTCGCCATCAGTCCACACCTAGCTCTGCTGAATCACCGTGAGCTTCCCCCTCCCACGTCGACAAAGCTTTAGAAGCTTCCTGGGGGGAAGCTTCTAAAGGGCTTGATAAGCCCCCTTACACCCCCGTGTTTTTAACCCCCTATAAGCCCCCTTCCCTTGGAGCTTAAAAACCTTTCACCCCACTCCCCCCCCTGTGTTTAAAGCTTTATATGCCCCTTCCCATAGTTGGAACCCACCCCCCCATGTTTTTAATTTTCCTTTAGTCCCCCTTTCTCATTGGCTTCGGAATCACACCCCCTCCCCCCCCCCCGTGTTTAAGCTCTATAAACCCCCTTTTTTCCCCAATAAGAGTTGTGCTTAGAGGTCTTATTACCCCGCCCCCCCCCCCCCCCCCCCCCCCCCGGGTATTTAATCTTTCTTAAACCCCTTTCTTTAGGCTTTGGAACCACACCCCCCCCTGTGTGTTAACCCTTAAGCCCTTCCCTTGGGCATCTTGAAACCACACCCCCCATGTTTCAAATTCCCTTAGCCCCCTTCCCTTGGGCATCTTGAAACCACACCCCCTCCTCGTGGTTAAATCCCTTAGCCGTTCCTTGCCCTTTCCAAAATACCCTTGGGACTTGGGTTTTTCCCCTACTCCAAAAAGAAAAGAAGAGTATTGAAGTGCAAGGGAGCGACGGTGGAATTCCGAAAAGGAAGTGTAAAGCTGTTTCTACGTCCGAAGGACTACGATTGCGATGCCTCCTAAGAAAGTCCAAGGCACAGTCGCGGAAGGGTCATCTCCCGGTATCCATGTGGATATCTCACCCCAAAACCAGGTTTTTCTTCTTGGCTTTAATTCAGTTTTAAGTCAATCATGCAAAGGGAAATTGTTAGGGATAGGATATATTTGTCCGAGTTATTTGTAATGAAGGATTTTAGCTTATTTGAATGAATGATAATGTATAGAACTTAGTTTCCTTCGAATAGCATTAAGCATTATAAATTACGAGCAAGATTATCTATTTACTATAGTAGTATATTTCAGTTAAATCCTAAAGGTATAGAAATTATATCTTGCACCATTAGTCTTATTCCTTTTCGCAACGAATCATTGTAAATGATTAAATTCATGAAAGGTTTCTTTCGTTGCTCAAATTACTAGGAAGTTATCATTTCTAATTGCACATCTTAGCAAGGGAAATGTTTGTTATTTGGCATGAGTTCATCTACAAGGAAAAAGGAAGTTTAAATTGAACTGTATTGACTAAAAAGTAAATTGTCACAAGGATAGCAAAACCGTGACAAGGCAATTAATATTACCTTCCAAAAGATAACCAAACCAATCTAAACATAGAAATATTCATACCCTAAGCACTTGACTACTTTCCTTATTGTAGGGTAAAAAAAAAATTCATAAAGATAAAGAACTAGGGTTGTCCCCTAGATTCTTAAAAAGAAACCCTAGGGCCGACATACATCAGCTTAAAGGATTAAATGGATTATTCCATCGCAGGACTTGCGCAGCAAGTACGAAATCATTTAGTCTTGTGATTGATTCACAAGGAGAAAGGGTAAAAACCCTCAACAAGGATGGCAGATCCCTACGCAAGTTATCTTGCAAAAGGACGTATTTTTGGATATCCTTCTAAATAAGGAAAGTTGTAAACCGGAAACTAGCATATCTAAGGAACTTTAGGATTGACCAAGTTGGGTTAATAAAGTACGCCCTACACCGGAATGTAAAGGATCTTGCCAATTTACAAGACACCTTGGGAACGAGTGCTGATACACTCAAAAAAAGGAAAGAACACTTCCTTAGCAGTTTGCCAAACAATACGGTTGATTAATGGAAATATTTGTGCTTGCTAGAGATTCTAGGGCTCTGTTTGAATTATGAATTACAAATTAAATGAGTACCGATACTTCAGGTTAAAGGCCTGAAGGAAGAGGCAGTTTCAGTTACCCCCGACTACCTGCCTAACCCTAACCAAGGGGGTTGTTCACCGCGCCGGGAACATGGACCGAACCTGCCGCGAGAGGTCTCTCCGCGGAGCTCTACTTGGAGTACGAGGATGCTTGGGTGCCAGGGGGGGCTCTCGCCGTAAATCCCTCGCCTTCCGGGTCTTGCACAAGAGGCTAACGTGACTCGAGATTGGATCTCGAGGCCCGCATACTAGTTTACGGGCGGAAGCTTGGAATAGTGATCCTTGCGGATTACTGGATAGCCTTCGGGCGGATTATGGACAAGCCTACGGGTAGAACTCCTTGTATTTCAAAGATAAAATGATGAAATGTTAAAAGAAGAACTTGCTTGATATTGTTTTTCTATGTCATGTGATAAGATTACGTGAAGGAACCAGTGCTTAACAGGATTAATTAAAGAAGCTGATTGTTATATGTTAAATTAATGTGTTAGATAATTACATAACTAAAACAAACCGAGGAAAGTGCGGAGGATGGGCCATGGGTCCGTCCTACGGTTGGGTGGTCCCGGTTAGCCGAGAACTTTTCTCAAAAATCTCAAAGAACAGCGGGATGATCATCATCATCAAAACGAATAATGAGAGCGATGACCTAGAGTTACGTCTTACCCTATTTACACTGTTTTAGGGGAACGGAATGGGACTATGCCTTATGGTAGAGAGGTTGAGCCTTGCATCCCTCTCATTTCTCATTCTCCTTGAACTCAGTGCAGCGTGAATCTGCTTCGGACCTGGCGTTTCTACGTAAAGTAGTTCGCTCGGGTCTGACGCTAGTTGCTGTTAGCTAATGACCAATCAAGAAAACCCTAATTCCAGTCGATCCTAAGTGGGAACGGCCAGGATACTTCCGCTACGTGGCAGACGCGGGAAGACCTAGATCGCAAATCCCGTAACATTCCATGGGAGTGCCAGGCGGAGCTTTCTAGACATCCTTTCCGATGGACTGCTAAGACGTGTCCTGGATGATACTAGCGGACACATTACATCATCATCATGAAAGATGCCACCAGCATCTGTAACTCTATAGTACTGGTGTACAACCTCTTCTACGTGATCTACTGGTGAGGGTGATCACTCGCCACCTCCTAGGCAACCCCCACACAAGCCTCGTCCTCCCCCTCGACTCTCCCTCCTCCCTCTCTGTCGACTACCCTCTGCCTTGCTGGACGGATGAGCTTCTACAGATGCACGTGCTTCTGCAGATGCTTGTGCTTCAGCCAATGCACGTGGAGCATGTGGAGTACTTGCATGTGGAGTTCCTGCATGTGGATTCTGGGAAGTAGTGCCAAGCAAAGACGTCAGAGGCGTCCCAGACATGATACTGAACACCTCGTCCGCTGTGGGAGAGTGGCCAAGGTGTTTGGTCATCTCTCCCATGAAGTCTTCCCTACTAGGAAAATCTCCAAAAAATGCATCGACCCCCTGCCAAAGGAGGCCAATGTATCATTCATGCGATCCACATCCAGGTCATTGCTAGATGAACCAGGATACGACATCTACAAAAAAAACACAGGAAAAATACAAATTTATTTGCATACAAAAAATCATATATATTGTTTACTATCAGAACTGGGAGACATGGCATGTGTATCCCTGCGTCTAAATTGCAGGTTAGACGCGCCCTCAGACGCGCTCCAGAGTGAACCTTCTGTTCAGCGTGTCTATCTGCGCATCTAAGATGCAGCACAGACGCACTGTCAGACGCACATTCCAGGTCAATGTGCGTGTATAATCGCGTGTAGACTACAAGTCAACCTTATGTGCAGCGCGTGTATCATCGCGTGTACACTGCAAAGCACACGCGCTAGCACACGCGCACTAAGACGCACCCTCAGACGCTATGAGAGGAAACATTTTTCGCGTCTATATCTGCGTCTACACTAAGATGTAGACGCGCTCGGTCGGCTGATTTTAGGCCGACGACCGCCATTGATGATTTACAAAATGCAATACATAATGGAATCACAAATCCTAAATATACAGACAGAGCACAGAGAGGAAGAGAGAAACAAAGAGAGAGAGAGAGAGAGAGAGAGAGAGAGAGAGAGAGAGAGAGAGACTCACCTTGGGTGTTTGGTGTGGCAGGTGGTGGCGCTTCTTCCTTCTCCTTCTTCCTCTCCTTGGTAAGCTACCCTCCCTTGATGCTTGCTTGCTTGCTTGCTGCTTCTTCTTGTTCTCCTCTCTCTTGTTCTCTCTTTCTTCCTCTCCTTGGCTTTCCTTTTTCCCTTCTTGTGTGTTTGAAATGAAAGAAGAGGTGAGTCATGAGGAGGTGAGGCATGATGAGACTGCATGTCGGCTAAACTCAAGCTTCAGAACCGCAAAAAACGCAGGAAAGGAAAGGCGTAGTTTGAAAAGAAATAATTTAAGTATGGTTTGAATTTTGACGTGGGCGTCTATTTTTGCGTGTATATGCGCGTCTATTGTTCAGATAGACGCGAGTATAGACGCAAACATAGACGCGGAAATAAACGCCAATATAGACGCGTAGGTAAACGCGGATATAGACGCGCATTTAGGCTTTATCATAATTTTTTGTTTTTAAGATAAGTTTTGATAGTGAATTCTTATCATAAGTTTTAATGTATTTATGATGATTTTTGTATATTTAAAATTGAGATCTTATGTAAACATATGAATGACAAATATTTTGATGTTGTCATGAATTAGGTTTAATCATGTTGACGTCGTCATCACCTAGTGCGGTGCAAGCTGATGAGTCAATGAGCACATCCTCAAGTGAGGATGAAACATTGCGTCTTCATAATCGAGATGCATGGCTACGATGAAAAATTAAATGCATGTGTGATCGTTGTCGAGGGTGTATTTTTTGAGCACGTCGAATTGCAATGTCACACCTCAGCTTGTATAGAGAATGGGACCGAGAAAAATCACCGGTATTCATTATTATTTTTTACCACTAAGATTGCATGTCTATGTTCCGGGAATTATATATCAACGTACATGAAACTCCCTTTTGTGGTTGAGCAGGATGCGGTGCCACATCCTCAGATGCTCCCTCCCAGGCATCGAGAGGCTACAAAACGTCGACGCGAGGAGGCAGAGTCTTCAAGAAGAGTAGAGACTGACGACCATGATAGTAGCCCTCATGAAATGCCCCATCAAGTCGTAGAGGATGAGATTTTGGACAACATGGTATACCATCTATTTTCGGCAACCGGTTTAGGGAGAAGGTCACTCTATGAAGCCAGATGATCCACTATATGTAGCATCATCTACTCCGTTGTATGAAGGTTGTACGTACTCCGTTCTTCGTGCGTCGCTCGAGATACTTAACTTGCAAATAATTTATGGATGGAGTAATGTCAGTTTGGATGCGTTATTGAAGTAGGTATCAATTCAGTTTGGCTTATGAATCATAATATTAATTGTTCTATTTTGAAATCAGACAGAAATATATGTTGGTGGTTTTTTGACTCACTTTTAAAAATATATGTAGGTTATTATCACAAATGCTTCCAAAAGGAAACAAATTGCCAACTAAGAGAGAGCAAGCAAGACATTACTTGACATCTCTGGGAGGCCTCGATTATGCCAAGATCCATGCATGTGTCAATGATTGTGTCTTATTTCGTGGGATTCATGAGTTCGCACGAGTGTCCTGTTTGTGGCGAATCAAGATACGAAGTGGAGATGAAGTCAATGGATGTGCCTCGTAAGATTTTGTGACATTTTTCGATTGTTTCACGTATAAAACTTATGTTCAAGTGTAAGTCTATTGAAAAGCTCATATCATGGCATGCTAGTCATTGTTCAAGTGATGAAAAATGGAGGATCCCTGCAGACACACCGACATGGCAACATATAGATAATTTGTGGCCTGTTTTCAAAGAAGAGCCAAGAAATTTGAGATTTGTTTTAGGTAAGAATGGAATCAATCCATTTGGCATCAAAAGCACATCATACAGTGTATGGCCAGTGGTATTGGTGAACTATAATATTCCTCCATCCATGGCAATTAAAAAGAGACATGTAATATTGTCCCTTCTGATTCCTGGAAAGCACAAGGTAAAAAATATGGACATTTACTTAGAGCCTTTGATTGAAGAGTTAGAAATGTTATGGGAAGGTATTGAGGTGCAAGATACAAGTGCATCTGTATCCTCTAGAGATTTCACATTGAAGGCCATGTTGTTGTGGACCATGCACAACTTTCCAGGATACAGAGAGTGTTCAGGTACATGTATATAACTCTATATTTGAAATCCAAGACTTGAATCAATTGCATTTTATTAATTCACTTGTTTTCTCAGGTTTAACCACGTCAGGATATCATGCATGTCCTATTTGCGGTCCCTCTCTAGTTTCCTCTAGGCCGGCACGTTTAAAGAAGGTTATCTACGACAATCATCATCGATTTCTTCCTATTGACCATCCCAAATATGTTCT